>NC_056468.1:4122930-4422930 GCF_008729295.1 Plectropomus leopardus
ATATATATATATATATTAAAATATCTTACATGTCTTGCTAATTTTGAGTCATTTTGTTGCAACGTTGCTGATTGCCATCTACTTATATTCTTGAACGAAATCGGGCCAATTTGCTTCGATTTCAAAGGGTTAATACATTTTGCTGTTGTTTGTGCATAAAAATTCAATGGTGTGGGAGATTTGAAACCTGGTCACTAAATACAACTCCAGTAAGCGTATCACATACTGAATTTACATAGACAGAAAACACGCTCAAGCTTGAAGCAAACCACAAGTGTCAGACAGATCACTTATATAAGACACAAAAACCTCAGGGGAGCTCAACAACAAGTCACACAGGTGGATGTTAGGGAACAGTGTCGTTCAGGTGGAGCTTACCTGCCACCGAACACAATGACAGGACAGTCTGTGGCTGCCAGCTGCTGTTTCAGCTCAGTGATCATGACAGCATAGTCAGCGAGGGCTTGCTCCACTGTCAGCAGGCCGATCTGAGGGATGCTGAAGGAGTCTTCGCCAAACGGCAGAGATTTGCCGTAGTACCTCTGTAAACAGGAAAAGGAGGACAGAAGTCGTCAGGCTTGATAAGAAACTCAAAATAGATACAGGAAGTTTCAAAGCTGCACTGCAGTGCTATATAGTGTAGCATTTATACAGTATATATGGTGAAAGGATCTCAAGCAGCTGTACTAGGGAAGTGATACATAGTGGGCCTTATGCAAGAAATGATGAACAAAAAGATTTCTCTCATTTTTGCTCGTATCCAGGTTTTGTTATTTCACACTGATTTTTGGGATTCACCAATGTTTCCTTATTTTTGCTGTTCTCATAGGTAAGAGAAAATTTTACGAGTGGTTTAGAGCACTCGTACCAAGATAAGAGAAAAATATCTCGTAATTGTTGCCCTGCACAAAAAAAAATAAGTTTTATATTTGAGGACATTTTTAAAAAAATACATGAGCATCATTTAATCAAATTTAGATGATGTTTTAGAGCAATTATGACTGGATTATTAAATTTCAGGGCTGAAGAAGAATTACTTAACTAGGTGAATTGATACCAGTTACTGTAATTTCAGTTATATACAGAAGTATTTCAATTCTAATATTGAAAAATTTATATTACTTTTAATATTTCATGGTTCCAGCTCGTCATATATTCTGTACGTATGCAGAGGAACTGCTGCTTTTTCTTTTAATTATTTTGATTTATGAAATGTATCTAAACTTTTTTGCATGAGTACTTTTACTTTTAATACTTCAGTACATTTCCCTGAAATCACATATATTTGGTTTATGTTTATTCAACAGTAGGCCAACATCAGTTTCAAGCCTGCAGAAGTTCTTTCTCTTCTTCCAGCCTTTTTTGGTGTTATTGCACCAGTCTTTGCACACAGCCAGAAACCTGCACTTGATGTTTAGGGGGTGTTATCTATGCTAACAGGTGACTTATGGTCAGTGGAGTTGACTTCTCTTATATTTCCAGAAAATTCAGAGAAAATATAAAAGAAATTAAAGAGAATGTCATTTTGCCTGAGGCCCATCTTTCCACTGTCATCAGTATTATGATACTCTTATTAGAGTACTAAAGCTAGTTTCAGGCTTGTGGCCAAATAAGCTGATAAAGTTCCTGCACCAGGCTTCCCATATATTGTCATAGACAAAATCTTACAGGACCCATAATAAAATGTCCATGCCCATTTAAAATGTATAATATGAAAATTGCTTCATCCAAAAATGCAGTAAAATTTAAAAGTAGAAGTGGGGCATAAAATAGGTATGGAAACCTTTGGGTTTCCCACACTCTCATTTATTTGTGCTGGCCTGCCATGATTAAAACATCTGACACCACACATGAATTCTCTACTTTTAGAGCTGGATGTCATTCAGTTATTCATTGCATCAAGGATGTTTCGGAGCGCAGCAGATTCTCTGTGCACAGACAGAGTAGCAGAAGTTAAACCTAACTGTTCAATCTGCTGGATCTAAGAGTTCATCAGTCCATGGAGGGAGAGATGGAACTCAGGAGCTAATAAAGAAACCTGTACGATGGTACACAAAATGTTACGCCAAAAGCTACAGAAAAGTTACATTAAATTTATATTAATCCCTGGAAGATTACTGTAAAAAATAATTTTATCACACACAGATTGTGGATTTGATGACTTTTATGGTTGTCTGTGACTGTGGGAACTCTGCTTTATGTTTCATTATTAACTTAAACATCTTTTTTAACTTGGGTTAGAAAGACAAAGTATACAACCAAAATTGAAACCAGATCTAAAAGAGGACTTGCAGCATAAGACACCTGCTTAAAAATAAGATTTAGGGAAGATTAATTTAAATCTAGTGAATTTTGATACTCGATATTGTAAAGCCAAGCCAACAATGTGCTAACAAGTATATGTATAAAAACCTATATATTCTGTGTCATAAAGGACTTTCTTAAATGTTAAATGTTGTCAAAAGCATCTGTACAAGACCTTTGTCTTACTCCAAATATGGCAAAATTAATTTAAAACAGCAGCTATCTGATCACAGAATAAGTAAAAATCTAACAGAATATTTGATGTCAGCTTTCAGCTCTTTCAGGTCCTCAGTGCGACAGACACACTTACTTTTCCCCTCTAGCACTGCATTCATATCACTCATGTAATTAATGATGAACCAGCCTACAGTTTTTTTTAAAGTAATAATGCTTTATTTTATTTATGCTAGGCCCTTAATAAATCCCCCTTTTCTTGAGCTGCTGTTCAACTACAGAATCATATACTTGTATGTATGTATGTATCAAGCCAATATGCTCAGGTTTCAAAGAGTTATACAGGCTTAAAGACCCCTATTTTAAACTTTAATAAACACAGATTCCCTTAAAGCCCTCAATAATATCTTTAGTTTCATAGTTAAACCAGCTGACCAGATTCTGTAATTTGCAGGTAGTGGAAACCAAACCGAAGCAAGAGAAAAAAATAGTCACGGGGAAGTGTGAGTGTTGGAAAATCAGCTGACAGTATGAGTCAAATATTAACCATCCATTCCTCATTTTCACATGCTCTGCAAATTCTTCTCAGCTGTGACTGTTTGATGAACAAGTGCTGAATCAGACACAATAACAGTGTCTGCATTTGTGCTCTTTCATGATCAATACCAGGGTTTTCTTACATGTTCAGCAAATATGACCAGGGCGCTCTGCTGAGCGGCCAACTCTGTGATGAAACCAGAGTTGAGAGCAAACTCCCAGACGTTTCCCTCATTGCCAGTGTAGAAGAAAATAGGACCGTAGCCTTTCTTCCAGTATTTGTCTAAAAGGAGAATAACACCAATCAATTGATCATATCGGCTTATTGTTACTTTTATAATAGGATATTGTTTTCACCTGTGATCAGGTAACGCTGACTGAATGTCCCGTTCCCCATGCTGTTAAAGTTGAAGTGGTCCAGAGTCTGGCTGAAGTACTTCTCTTTGAACTGGGGTTCGGCCTTAAATCCATGATGTTTTCTTGACTAAAAAGCAAATGAACAAACAAACAAAAAGACTGAATTATTTTGTCATTAATAAAACCATAACTGCATAGGAAACACTTTAAGGACTGTACATTATGTATCAAATTAGGGGTGCCTGGGGTGTGACTTCAATTTTTTTTTTCTTTTAATATCAAGATCCTCTCTGGAGCTACTCACATTTGGGATGCACCATATTGGATTTTTTGCCACTATCCGATACGTTGATATGTAACAACTCATTTGGCCGATAACTGATACATATTTTTATACATCAGGTCTCTTCTTAGGGGGAATTAACATATCAATTATGCAATAATTATCATATTATGCATTCTCTTATGATGATGGCCAACCAGCAGATAGAGACATAAAATATGACACTTTTGAATTTATGCAAGATTCATTCATTATACAAAATAAGAAAAATATTCCAACTTTGGCTTGTCAGTTAAAATAATTATAATTCAAATATGGGTTTGTCATATTGGCAGATAGTGATATTTCATTTTAAAGCCAATAATGACAGATACTGTTGACATGCTGATATTATTATGCATCTCTACCAAATATTTTATCTTTACCTATTTTATTTCTGGCTGTGAAAAATTGTGTGTGATTTTGAAGATTTTTTTTCCTAAATAAAACATGCTTATGGGTTTAGGGATTCTGAAGGTATGTAAAATAAATACAAAATGCCACCATTTAAGGTTGAAAGTCCCTAATCAAAACGCATACCTGCCTCCCCAGTGCCCAAGAAATTATTTGAAGTGCCTCCCCCATTTTGCATTACGCCTGCCCTTCTCATAAATAACGAACAGTCCTTTACACGCAAGGGAAATTTAACTGGAGTTTCATTTGACATTGCTGTTTTCAACTGTGTTCCTTGTAAAGTTTAAGGGAAGTTTCAAAAGTCATGTAAAAGTATTTAAAGACCTGAGTTTAAAACTGACTTTACACTTGGACTCGGCTTACGCTTAAACTAACACACCATTTAACACAATTATACTCACTCAAATAAACGCAAAATGTAAAAAGAAAATTGACCGAATAAATCCAAACTGCTACTTTGTTTGTAACTTGGAAGCCGAGTGAATGAACCTAAGTGTGAGCACGAGACTGTGGCGTTTCTCCAAAGCGGGACTGAGGTTTCACGGCAAAAACAAAGACTGAAAAGTGAAACGTTACCTGAGTATAAGTGTACGGCAGGCCGAACACCTCCACGCCAAACAGCGTTACTGTCAACGTGAAAAAAGCTAACATTTTACTCATATTTCAGGGATTTCGGCGCTAAACAACTGCTACCGTACAGCCGCTCAGTTACTCAGTTAAACTTCTACCGCGCCTGCGCATGTCGCACGTGTCACGTGACACTCTAATGTTGTGATCCATGCTGCATTTACGTGCATTTCGTAAAATCTGCAATTTCCCTTTCAGTGTTCTAAGCAGCAAAAATACATCAGAAACGAGAAAAGAAAGAAAGAAAAATGCTTGTGTCCAGGCCAATTTACAATTCTCTCAGGCAAAGAAGCAAAACTAATGTTTTGATTTACATTTTTTTAAACAACATGTGAAAATACAAAAATACTACAACACTAATTACTCAAGATTCCTTACAAACACACTACCATAAATCTTTCACAAACTACCTTAACCCTTTGAAACCTGGATTGAAATCACTTTCACTGCTATTTAAACCTTCAAATCCTGACCACATTGGTTTGATTTCTTTCGAAAACGTGGGAAAATGCATTGAGCAACTTTTCTACAATTGTTGAATATTAAAAATTATAATAAATATATAGTTTAAATTTATTATATGCACATTTTTCCAGGTCATTCATTTATTTTTTGTTTTACTTTCTTGATTTGTTTTTTCTTCCTTTTCCCCCCTTTTTGGGGGTAATTTCTGGGTGATTTCTTTTTAAGTTACTCATTGCCTTCCTTTTATGTTTTTCAAAGAAATCAAGCATATTATTATTGCCCAATTTTCAAAGGTTGAACAATAATAGGGGCTCATTTTGATTCATGCAGTTAAAAAAAGTTTAAGTTAGCCTAATATATTATAAAATCCTCAAATAAAACCTAATAAAATAGACAAATTAATAGGCCTACAATAGAATACAATCAAATAAATAAAAATACCTAAAATGGTACAAATTGGCTACAATCTGAAAACAGTAAAATATGATATAATCTTATTTAGTAATATGTAACTTTGAAAAGTTCTATGAAGCATAATTAGTACTTTCACTTTTGACCATTGCATTTATGGTGATGCTGTACTTTACTTTTTTGAATGCATAATTTTTACATATAAAGGAATAATTCTTTGTGAAGATCTTATTATTTATTGTTATATTGCAACATTTACTTGAAAAATAAATAGGAATACGTTTTCCACCACTGATTAGTCAGGCTATGTGGTAAATATCTGTGGAGTGTCAGTGGTGGGTGGGGCCACAGTGTGGCTGTAGTACTACACATGATAAACAAAACACAACCTGAGCAGCAGGTTGACCCAGTACACTCAGTACTGGAAATAACAAATCATTTCCTTGTTTCCTGTTTACACTGTAACCATCTGTATGCGTAACAAACCGTGTCACTTTATGTTCCCAGAGCTGTTACTTCAAGAAAGCAGAGTTACTTCCCTCTTACTTCTATATCTGGAATTGTAAAGTGGGGTCAAAGGTCTATCTGGATAGGTTTTTCAGGAAATCAATGATGTAAACCAAAGAGTGTACCTCCAGCTTCCTGCAGTGTGTTAGCATTAAAATGGCTCAGTGCAATTAGAGCTGGTACAGAAACCTTTACCTCATTACGACACAGATAACATGGGATTTTTCCAGTCATGGAGTTTCGGCAATACAGTCTCAGAGTCAAACAATGCTCAGGATAAAAGCAGTGATGCAGTGTAACAAGGTAATAATACCTCGCTAAAGTACATAGAGTACCTGTACTAGAGTATCTGTACTTTACTTGAGTTTATGTTTCTTTCAGCTTTCACTTTTACTCCACTACATTTACCCTAAGCATCTTACCTAACTTTGTTAGCTAATTAGCTAATTTGTTTTTATAAATACTTAAAGTTGGAAAAAAAAAACCACATCAGTTTTCTGTGTAATGTACGCTCCTGTTTGAAGGTGGTGTATGTTATGAAGAATTAACATTCAAAATTCTAAAAATTTTGACCACTGCTTTTGTATAAACAGTATTGACTTATACATTTATTTTCAGTACTTAGGTGCATAGGAACAATAAAATTTCATTCAAACACTTAAATATAATCAAAGCACCAAAAAAAACAAACAAAACAAAACGTTATTATAAAGCCACAGCAAACAACAATGCTATAAGCCCTGATTTAAATGAGTTAACAGTTTTTAGCAAATCTTTCAGATTCATGGAGTTTGTGGGGAGGTGGGGAGCATAAAAACTAAAAGCTGCTTCACCTCGATTGGTTTTGATTCGCTGAGCAAACCTGTCCCAGATGACCTGATGTGTCTGAATGCATCGTAGTGTTACAAGTTAATCAGAAATGTATTTAGGCCTGAGACCATTAAGTGCTTTATAGACGAGTAACAGTATTTTAACACCTTTCCTTTATTTTTAAGGACTTTGTACATGGGGCGCCCGCTTTATCAAATGAGCTACTGGGCACCCAAACATATCTGTACTTTTACTATAAAGTCCCTGTGTTTTACAGTTCACCTGGCAACAATGTGAATGGCTGCAGTAACTCAGCTAGCAATTTTGGGTTCTGAAAACATTCTGAGAATGGTACGATACAACCAGTGCAATTTCTTAGCAATGTTTTCAGTGGCAAGTTTTCTTTTCGTTCCCAGAGCATTCTTCTTAGAGTTAGGGTGACATTCTCTATAAACATCAAAAAATATTTAAAACATTTTTTTGTTTTTTTTTGTGGTTAACATGTCAGTTCATTAAAAAAAGGGCTGTAATCTCAGACCTCAATAACATGTTCTGAATGTTGCTTTGGAAATGTTCCTCCTTTGTTCTCATGTAACATTGTGGGAACATTTTCTAAAAAAAAGAACATTCTATGATCTGTCACCTGAAAACATCACCAAAACATCCTCAGAATGTTGCAGTTAAAACATTTTTTGAACATGAGATTAAAATGTTTTCTTTCAAGCATTATTGCAGCTTGCAGGTAATGTTAGGTAATGTTGTGGGAACACTAGATGGGAACACATCCGCTGTATGAAATTCATGTTTAGCGCTACTTTTAAAACAAGATAAAAATGTAAACTAGGTCAGACAGGTTTAATGAAATCCTGTGTGACTCGTATGTTGGAACTGTCACACCCACAGGTACGTTCCAGAGACTACGTGCCTCTGTGGGTCCTCTCTGTGGAATATGGATGGAGGACTTCCTTGTAAGCAGCAGGGTGGAGACTCCAGAGGAGGCCTGTTTTACTCACTCTCACTTCCCTGTTGGCAGAGTGTGGAGTGCAGAGCAGCAGGCACGCAGCCAGAGACTGACTGAGCTCTAAGCGGCCTCTCTTCAGGTACAACAGGTGAGCAGTCTGAATGTGGACGACGTGTGAAGTTTCTCTGGTTAACTGTGCAGCTTGTATGAACTGAACTCAACATGTGTGGATAGGCAGCGGCTACGAGTAAGTATTCCAGGAAAAAATACAGAAAGTTACAGATTAAACCCTTGAAACCTTTATCGACATTTGTTTTCTTGCGCTTTGTTGAGATGTTTCACAAGCTATTTAACCCTTTGAAACCTGAGCAACCTTGACTTTTTTTTTTTTTTTTGAAAACATGAGAGCAACTTCTCAAGAAATGTCCCACAGTTTAGATGGATAGAAATTACTAAAAGGTGACAAAAAATGAACTGATTTTCTTTTTGTTTTTAAAAGAGGAACATTTAAAAATATCCAGAAAACTACAGGTATCATTATTATAACCATTAACTTATGTTACCAAAAATGTGTATATTTTTATTTTATATATTTTTTTGTTTTTAGGATTTTTTGGGGTAATTTTCTTGTTTTGGGGTAATTTTCTTTTTTTCTTTTTTTTTTTTTTTTAATTCCTGCTAATTTTTGAGCCATGTCTTGTTACGTTGCTCATTGCTTTCTGCCCATGTTCTTAAAAGAAGTCAAACCACTTCGCTTCAGAGGTTTCAAAGGGTTATCAAACTGTACAGTAATATATAAAAATTAAAAGTTCCTCCTTGAATGTACATTTTGCTGACATAACCTCTCCAGATGCAGGACTTTTGCTGTGATGCTGTTAATAGTTTTACTTAAGAAAGTTTTGAGTACTTCTTCTACAGCAGCCAACAGTCTGCTAACATTCCTGGTATGAGAATAACACTATGTAAAATTCTAGAAAGTATTCTGCTATGTAAAAATATAAAATATGTGCATTATGCTATGTATGATGCTACAATGTATAGCACAATAATAAGTCTATAAATATAAGAATAAGTCATTTAAATAGATTGTGGATCGTATGTTAAACATAAATCCAAAGTAGTGCAAGTATATAAGTAAAAATAAATTAGGATACTGAAAAGAATATTGTACTGTTGAATGATTATTAGTATTACAGCAGTTGAATTATTGCACCAATTATTGGACAGTTAAGACAGTCTTACATAGTTATTGTAAATTTAAGTCACTATTGCACAGTACTTTGCTGAAATATTTGTAACTGCTGTCATACATCTACTCAATATTTCCGATAATGGTGTAGGTGTTGTTTCATCATGCCACATGTGAAACACAGAGTATGGGAGTCAAACACTTCATTTCTTGCATTCTGGTGCAAGTTTTTATGCACCAATTTATACCTTTTCTACATCAAGTTATAGTCTGAATGTTTTTAATTTAGTTAAAGACCTCTGCTGCTTTAGTGTTTTACTGGGAGGCAAATGCACATTTTTAATTCTGAGCGATACTCATCCGTCCTGCCTCCTCCCCAAAATCTACACATATCATTTTGGAGGGAAATATTGTTCTTTTCACTCCACTACATTTATTTGATAGCAATAGTAACAGTTTACTATTCAGATTACATGTTGAATAACGTTAAAAATCACTTCATAAAATATGATAGTCATATACTGAACTACAATAATACTGTCCATAAACTTTAAATTAACTCATCTTAGACCAGCAAAAATGTTAAAATGTATCCATAATATAACATATAGTTGTTTTTTTTCTGTGTGTGTCAGCTTGATTTTGGATCTGTTACATTTAATTTAATTTCCAGACAAATTCAGTAATCCTCACATATCACCACACAGCCTATATGTATCAATTTTCAAATAATTATGTTTTTAAAAAGCTCTAAACAGCCAACCTTTTTCTCCTCCATAACTAGGCAGCTGCTATGTAAATATGTGCAATATTTTTTTATCTGCTGTGCAATAATCCCCCCCTGCCCCCCCTTTATTCCTGTGTCATGTCCAGGAACTTTTTATTTATTTATTTATTTACTTATCCAGTTTTTATACCTTGTATTCATTGATGTCCCTATTTTGTACATGCCATTCTTTGTTTTTATTTATGTTTTTAAATTGAGTCAAAAATCTGAATCTCTGATGTCTTTGCTGAATGACAATAAAACAAATCTTTAACCTTACAGTAGTAATTTCCTTTTTCTTTTCTTTTCTTTTTTTTTTTTTTTACAAATGCAAAAAAGCAAATGAAAAAATAAATAAGATAAAATGTATGGACCTATATAAACATATTTTAATACCAATTTTTTGAAGTTATTTTGTTTTTGTAAAATTGTCTACCTCTTCCTCTATTTCCTTATCCAATTATTATCTATGATTTTTGACACAGATAGGGATGAAGTAACAGGAGATAATATCTTATTTTAATATTTAAATATCTTATTTTAATATCTTATTTTAATATCGTATTTTTCTCTCCCTCTGTCTTCGCTGTCCAGAATGCTTTACACTGAGTTACTGCGGTTATGGGACGAGACGGTGCAGGCGGCGGATGCCAAGGACTGGGAAGGAGCTCTGTCCAAAATGGAGCAGATCAGTGAACCCAATTCTCACATTCTGTTCAACGCTGCCTCGGCTCACCTGGTCCTGGGACAGCTGGACCTGGCCGTGAAGGTCTGTGTGTTGTGTGCATTGGAGGATAATAAGGAGGGTTGGAAAGGAAAATTCTGCGCTTCAGACTCTCAGACACCTCTGTTTTGTTATTTAATTCTAATGTCCATTACAACGCCTTGTCTTTTCCATGTCCAGGCTTTAGACCTCGCTCTCGCCAAGGATGAACGACTCGCTGTCGGCTTCTTCCAGAGAGCAGGAGTGATGATGCAGATTGACAGGTGGGAGACAGCACTCTGTTCCAAACACTGACTTACAGTCTACACAACATTAAAGACAGAGTATGTAACTTTTGACACTACTGTGATGTGTTAATCTCACAGATGGGAAATAAAGGGAAGTCAGTTTGCTATCACCCTGCCACGGTGGCTGCTGCTCATTGAAGGGTGCAGAGTTTCGGTCACAAGAAATGGTATTGTTGCTTCCTTAAAGTGATGCAATTTTTTAAAACAGATCGGTTGACCTTTATGTTTAAACTTGTAAACTGTACGTTATAGTTTTAATTTTATAAGGGATTTTTAAAAAAATATTATGACGACTTAATTGGTTGGAGTTAGTAGTTAGAACATGGATGTATTATGGGATAGTGTGACATTTTCGGAAATACGCTCATTTGACTTCTTGGTGAGAGTTAGATGAGAGGATTTCATATCTGTATTGTAAATGTAAGGCCAGAGGCTGCTTAGCCTATAAGACTGAAAACAGAGGCTCTTTACAAAGGTGACAATATCTGCCTGCCAGCACCTCCAAAGCTCACTAATTAACACGTTATATCCAGGCAACAACCTCCAGGGCTTAAAAGTAATGCCAAAGCACAAGTGCCAAAAACTGCAGTTTCTTTAATGGCCATTAGAGGCTAGCTCCAACAGCATAGCCTAACTCACCTGTTCAAATTATTTTAGCTTTAAAGTCATACATAATTAATAGCATTGCCTCTTTGAGTGTCAGATGGGTGCTATCTGTTGACAACATTGGTTAGGTAACGTAACCATGCATTTAACTCAAGCTTCACAGAGTAGTCACAAAGATGCTGTCACTATTTCAGTGTGTTTTCAGTTCATAAAAGCTTACTGTAATGTTTGGCACACCTAAAAAAGTCTTGTTCGGTGTCTGGTTGTACTAAAAGACCAGAAAAAAAGCTTTTCTGGTGAGCACATTTTGCCAGCTAGTGATAAGGTTATCTCCATTATCCTATCCAAATATGGTTACTACTAGTTCCAAAAATCCAAAATGCCAAACTCGAGGCTTCCACTCTATGAGTCTTAAAAATGTGGTTGCCAACAAGTGGCTAAATAAGACTACAGAACGTCATCACGCTGAACTTGGCTTTACAGCCTTGTTGCGGTGGTGACATTAAGTCGTGCAAAAATCTTGAAAAATTATCTTGCTGAACAAAGTGTGTAAGTGCCTAATACATTTGTTTGCCACAGAGCTTATTTTCTGCAATAATCAAAATCCAACAGTAAATCCCATATACTTTTTGAACACGAGATCGGGGTGTTAACTTCCATATTGGCCTCCAGAAAAATGTCATCCCTGGAGCACTCTATGGTTGATGCAACTATGGCTATGAACATTCAATCATCTTATTAATAAATTCTTTAAAAAGGCCACAGTGTGGTTTCATGGGTAATTGTGTGCTGGGCTGTTTTTTTTTTTTGGTTGGGCGCACTCACTTCCTGGAGACTTTTCATCACTGTGATGTTGCTGGGCAACCGGGGTAGACTGCATGACGAACAAAAAGTCTGACCCACAACACCTCTGTAAAACCACAATGTTCGTGTTGTTCAGCTTTTGTTATTCATCTTAAAAATGTACCTTTTTTATCCATTTCTGTCCAGCTCTGAATTTTCTCTGTTTGCTTGTCTGTGCATCGCTGTCTCCCCAGGCTGGAAGAGGCTCTATCAGACTGTATTTGGGCACAGAAGCATATGAGAGGAAACATGGTCATTGACTACAGACAGCTGGGACTGCGATTCAAACTCTACAGCTGGCAGGTCTGACATTCAGCCTCGCACAAATACACACTGCACTATGCACCGGCAACTGTAAGCCTCCAGCATGCTACTTCTGACACAATGCAATGAAATAAAAAGGAAATCCAATCCCATCTGTACTGAGGAATGAAAATGCAGAGCGAACTGTGCTTTGTCATCACCTCCATTGTGTAGTTCAAACGTCGCACACACCTGGAAGCTAACAAAGCCTCATTGATGGAGGTTACACAACATTACATATTTCTTCCCACAGCTCAGATAAGACATGCTCTGTCTTTTCACAGATAATGCACCTGTGATTGGAGGAACTCAGTAACAGCTCAACTATCCAGCTAACATGCTTAAAGGCGAATGTGACTATCAGTGTGAGAAATCACTTTATCAGACATTCAGCATCATCCATCCTCTGATATGATGGAAAAGATGCTGTTTATGTAAAATACGTGACAGCCACACTGGTCGTCAAGGAAATCCGATGAGCTGAATGGATTCTAGAGTGATATCATGCATAATGATGGTAATCAGGATTATACTGATTGGGCTTGATGGTGAAACAATGGCTTGTAGATTGCAGAATCACACAACACAACTCTTAATGGTGGTAAAGCAACCCAATTACAAGGAGTAAATATTGCATTTATATTGCATGTACATTTGGGCAAACCACAAATATGTTACAGTTTGTATGTATGTATCATATCTACATTTTTAAAGTGACGTAGCTGACATCCTCATTAGGAGTTGGAAGGCATGTTGGATGACATGACACCAGCCAAGCTGCAGACCACTGTTTGAGACCCACCAACAACAACACTGGTTGTTTTTTAAGCAAGTTGCGAGTTTGCAGCAGCTTTTTTGGCCACCAAATGTGGCTATTTTGTAGTGACCCTTTTGCTGTGTTTCCGGCAGCTTAAGGCACAAAATGTGGGTGTTCTGTCGTGTCCCATCACAGTTTCCAGCAGGGATAATGCTGCAAAGGTGTTTCTTTCCCTGAGACATTGCTCCGCTTCCTGCCAGGATAGTGCCACAAAAAGGAGTTCTTTTTTTATCAAGACATCACTGCATTTCCAGCAGAGAAAGTGCAATGAAAGGCATCTTTTTTCTTCACTGCGCAGCATAATGGTACAAAAAGTAGTTCAAGACATCACTTGAAGAAAAAAAAAGCAATTGTTTTACAGAGACACCACTGTGTTTTCAGTGGGGATTATGTCCCCAAAAATTGGGTGTTTTAAGCCAAAACATGATATTTTCCTATACATATCCAAGTGGTTTTTACAAGGTAGATTAAATAAAATTCAAATTTGTCCCTAAATCCTGCTACATCTTTTGGAGTCGAAGGAGGAGTTTAGGATTTTTACAGGCTGGGGAAAGAAAGTGCTCCATAGTCTGGTGGTACGCCAGCTGATGCTAGATGGCAGCAGGGTCAACCTGCCTGAACCTGCATTACCACATGATTGTTGAAGCGTAGAGTTTTAACATATCTGCTAAAGTTTCAACATATAATGCCTCCCAAAATAACACAAACCCTTCATGTTTTGGAAAACATTAAGTATTGGTGTTCAGTCATTATTTTTTGAATGATCAGCTGAGAGGCAGATACTTGATAAAGACAGAGCTCTGTAACTGAGACACGTTTTCCTACAACAGTGACAGCTGTTGGCATGTCTCCATCAGTCACAGTGCTGCTATTGTTTTGCTGCCATCACAGTAAAGCAGTTCCACAAAACAGTAACAAGAGTTAACAATTGAACAAACTGAACTGAAACACTCAAGTATATACATGACGGATCAAAATATCACCAAAAGTTTGACAATGACTGGCACAATAAAAAGGGATAAATAATGCACCATGCTGCATATCTGACAATATTATTCTTAAAGGTGGAAAATCTTGTGCAAAGTGGCACTGGTCTCTGGCTATTTAAATCTCAGCTCCAACAGAAGCATCTAATGCACAGACATGTCACCTTGGTGAATGCTTGGTAATGCTGCTTTTTAGCCTCTGTAGCTCCGTCCTCCAGTGTCCTCAGACTTGAGTGTGTGGGGAGTTTTTGTACCAAAACCAAAAACGTACATTTTGAAAGACAGAAACGTTACTGAAGTAATCACTGAATCATTAGCATCGGCCCACATAAGGACAGTTTGTCGAGGTAGATGATGTAAAATCTCAATAAAGGTAACATGAATATTAATGGGATGTAACTGACATGTATAATTGTGACGTGTCCCCCAGGTATTATATAACGCAGCAGCTGTGTACTGTCGGATGGGCCAGTGGGAGCGGGCCAGGGAGGTTCTGCTGTCAGCCTCCCAGGAGAGAGGAGCAGGCCGAGGGGGAAACTTGGAGGTGGCTTTGGACAGCGTCCTGGTGAGTGTCACAACTTTCACAACAGACTGCAAAGGACATGAGACCGACTTTGGTGTTGAATTTCAACAACCGCTGCACTATTCATGTCATGTATGTTTGTTGTTTGTATTTATACCTTTGCCATACTTGATGTCCTAATAAGGATAGAAAGATTAGGATGATTTCCAAAGTGAGGACCGTGGATGTGTCTTTAACCCTTTTAAATCGAGAGCAACATCACTTTTCTTGTGCTGCTTTTAGACAGCTTCCAGTATAGTATTTTAACTCCTGAACCCTAAACAAATGAACGTAATCTATTTCACAAATATGAGAAAAAGGCAATGAGCAACTTGATAATAAAATGTTCCACAAATTCAAATAAAATTTTTAAAAAATATTGATTATAATTACAGTTTAAAATTATGGTAGAGAGTTTGCGAAATCATTTTTTCAACATGTTTTCAGATCATTTCATTGTGTTTTTGTTTGTTTCTTTTCTTTTATTATTGTTATTTATTCTTATTCTTTTATTTTATCATTTTTTTCTTTTTTGTTACAAATTTTCAGCTAGGTTCCTTGTACTTTTTGAAAATTCTTTTGCTAATTTTTGGGTAATTTCTTATGTCATTGCTCATTGCTTTCTTCCCAGAGTGTGTCACTACATCTGAAGAAGGCACAAGCTGATACGCATTGGTGTATTTTAATGTATACAATTCCATAACTATTTTAGCATTTTCTTGAGGTAAGTTTCTTTTTTTAAAAAACTTTTTTCCACCTCTTTGCAGTAGTACATGAGACAGACATATATTTTGTCCTTCCTGTAGTGCTCCTATCAGCATTTGCTACTATCCACCATGCCTGAACAATAAAAACCAGTCAGAGCGGAGGGGTCTCAAACACAGCTGTCAATCATGTGAACCACTGCTCATGATCTGTGGTCAAACTGTAAAATTAGGCAGCACTAATCAAATACAGATCAGGAGTCTGTTACTGCATTGTCTATTTCTCATCTCAAATGTTTTCACAAACATATTTTAGTGCACTGTTTCGCTGTAAAATGAGGACGTTTGCTACGGCTGGTTGGCAGTGCTTACTTTGGGCTTGACTATTTAACATGGCAGTCGCGTTACAAACCTTCTCGTTTTACAGGAAAACAGTACACTAAAATACAATACAGCTTTTTTGTATGAGAAAAAAAAAATACCTTTCTGATTTTAACAGAGGGGAGAGGTCCTGGCTCCTCTCATGGTGCCTGAGGATGTGATGTTTCGTCCCAGGAAACAGGATGTGGAGCAGCTGAAGCAAAGAGACTTCCTGGGCAAAGCAAAGGTACAGTTCCCTCTATGGCAAATTTTGTGTCATGGGTGTATGGATGCTCAGACAAGATTCCCCAACTTGAACTTGTCAGTGTAAATGAGAGGAAAAAATATTGCAGAACAGCAATGCATGATGCTCTGATTGCAGGTGATTTCCTCCATGATTCCCAACGATGATTTTGGAGGCTTTGAACCTCTAAGGATGCAGGTAAGAATGACCACAGTGTCAGTATGAATACAGACATAACTGACAGTAAGTCCCTTTGCTAACTTTCACCTCTATTCACCACAGAAACCTGGTTTCTATGAGCCCAAGGTGGATGGAGCTCAGTGAGTATAAAAGAAACATTATTAACCTGAGCTGGTGATAAGCTGATGCTGCTTTTGAACAGCACTTTACAGTAATAATGTTTGTACATTTATGACTGATTTAGTCTTTTCACCACCTGTAAGGGATTCTCGATACATGCGTATGCGGACTCCTTACATGGGTCGGGGCCCAGGACAGCTGACTGTGCCAGGAGGGGCCATGGTGTTCTTATTTGGCGAGGAAGACAGGGATGGGATGGCAACTGTCATATATGATGGACAGGTGAAGAGACTGAGAATCTATGAATCTACAATGAGCCAAAGATCCAGTGTGGATCCTATAGACTGATATTTATTTATTTTTTGAGTTAAGGCCCAAAACATGTATGAGGTCACCGTGACATTGGCTTTTGACCACCAGATTCTAATGAGTTCATTCTTGAGTCCAAGTGAACGTTTGTGCCAAATGTGAGAAAACTCCCTTGTGCCCGTTTTTAGATATCGGGTTCATAACAATAAGATGGTTGCAAGGTCACAGTAACCATAACCTTTGAAAACCAAATTCTAAACAGCTCATCTATGAGTCCAAGTGAATGTTTTGTCAACTTCGAAGAAATTCCCTCAAGGTGTTCTTGAGATGTTGCGTTCACAAGATTGAGACGAATGTAAGGCCACCATGACCTTGACCTTTGACCAGCAAAATGTAATCAGGTCATCCTTGAGTCTACGCAAATGTTTACGCCAAATTTGAAGTAATTCCCTCAAGGTGTTCTTGAGATATTGCATTCACAGGAATGAAACTGATTAGATCACAGTGACCTTGACCTTTGACCCAAGACAACCAAAATCCAATCAGCTCATCATGGAGTCCAAGTGAATGTTTGTGCAAAATTTGAAGAAAATTCCCTCTAGATGTTGAAATATGGTATTCACAACAGTCCAGACGGACAGACGTGCGGCTAGACAGACAACACGAAAACATAAAGCCCTCGGTATAAAAGGCATAATCTAAAAATCCTCCAAATTTGCGGACACAATCCTGAGACCCTAGTGGCTGGTGACAAATCTGTGGGTTTTTTTCTTGGAGTTTGTGTCTTTTAAACATCACTATCTGATTTTCAATCCTTTATGTTTCAGAGAGGACTCCTGCCAATGTCCCTGCTCGAGCCTGCAGATGTCAAGATGGCTAAAGGCAAAAAGGAGAATGTAACGTATCGTCAATGTAATACTATAATACATTTTATGATGCATTGGCCAATACATTTCAGGGTCATCTTGAAAGGAAACACAGTGGGTTTCACTTAAAAGCTTTAATGGTGGCACTTCAGAGAGACTAAATTAGACTCACACTGAGCGGAGCTGTATCTCTGCTGCACCCCCGAGACCAGCCGGCAAAACTGCTGTGTCAGGAAAAACATGAAAATGTTCTAAAAACGCCTGCTACACTTAAGCCCTTCAGCCGCAACACCATATCACTGTACTCCTTTTCACAAGAGATAAGTTTCCTGCTGGGAGAAAAATGCTTTGTGTTTTTTTACCATTAGAAAAAAACAAATGCTGTTTCCCTGACCTTCCTGTTTCATTTCCTCCCACAGAGAGTTCCCAGTGGGATCCCTCTCCCACCGGCACTCAAGCCACCCACTCGCCCTCAGCTTCAGCCCAGCTCTGTGGCTCCACCTCGAGGTAAGAAAAAAATCATCTTAGTCCTCTTGGTCCTCCCATTCTCTCTAAAATCCTCCTGCCTCTAATATGTCTTGGAGTTAAGGATGCTTCTGCAATTTTAGGATATTTCTAAGATTTTATGACATTTCTACAATTTTATGATTTTTCTAGTATTTTATGACATTTCCAGGATTTAAGGACATTTCTAGGATTTTAGAACATTTATACGATTTTATGACATTTCTAGGATTTTAGGAACTTTCTGGGCTTTTAGGACATTAAGGGCTAAGCTAGGACCTCTGTCAGGGAGTGCAGGGGATCCTCCCCTGATTTTTTTTAGATATAAAAAAGCTCTGTTTTGATGCTGTTTTATGCACTGCGGCACTGTATGTAAATTAACAGTACAAAACAATCCTCAGTAAGGATCACTTCACTTTTATTGTGGATTAGAAAATGTTTGGGGGGCCACCTGACACCCTATCAGGGGCCAGATTGGCCCGTGGGACTTAAGTTGAATGTCACTGGTTTAATGGAAGAGACTCAGAGAGCATCTACCCGTCTAACTTTTCTGTTAGACTTGTACTGTGTGTGCTCAGACTGTACATGTACTGTTTTCCCAGCAGTCCGTTTTACCTCAGACACTCCACCTCCGTCCTACACTACTGCCACCCACGCTCCGCTGCCTGCCTCTGAGCCTCCCCAGTACACAGCCAACGCAGCCAGCAACCAGGTAATATCCCCCCTCTGAAAAGTCACATTCATCTGAGCAAGCTCGAAGGTAAAATCACATCAAAGTTATGTTCTTCGCGCATCCAGGGCGAGACACACACAAACACATACCACACATACACTCTCCTTCTCTTTCTACGTGATCTAAATTTAGGAGGATTGTGCCTACTTGAGAAGAAACTGCTTAGTAAGGTTGAACTTAGCAGGGGGAATGCTGATGTGTCCCGATTAAGTCACTATGACGCTCAAGGGAGGGAGAGGTAGTCAGCGTTTGGATATAAATATTCTTTTGTGTGTTTTTTGCATGCCACAGTGACCTGAAAAGATGAGTCCTTAACTAATGGACTTCCTGTTCCACATTTGCCACTTCAAAACAGTTTCTCTCTAACAGGCTCACTGAGGATGATTTCATTTCAAACTGAGGATGAAGATGATGCTTTTTTATATCTTCCAGCCCATAATGAGTGAGCCATGGCAACCTGCTGCATCTTGAACAAAAGCAGCTACAGATGCCTCATTTAATCACTATAATCAATTAGTTTAATCATCACGTATACGACACATGCTCAGGGAATTAGTCTCAGTGATGTTAATGCAGATGCTTGATGAAGTTTCATGGTGCACTGACCGAGGATTACAGGAGCTTACACAAAGAGACTACACACATTATTACTGCAGCTTCTTCATCATACACAGTCACGCTCACTGCTTCTTAAGAATTCCACAAGACAAAAATCCAGTCCTCAATTTGTTTCGGTTTAATTCATCCTGCTCTTAAGGCAAAAAGAACACTCTGGAATCTATATAAATATATATTTTTTTATGAAGACCGATGTTAATATTTTTAATGACTACATCAAGATCTCTAGATTTGTGTCAACCCTTTCAAACTTGCAAAATGGCTTGATTTCTTTCAAAAACATGGAAATATGTCAATGAGCAACAGGAGGACAACAGATTATCGGCCTGGCCAATCATTGGGACTGATATTTGGGATTTTGCCGATTATCTGTATCTGTATTTCATTTTAATGATCCCAGATAAAATTAATTAATTAAAAAATGCAAAGAAAGTGTCAGCATTAGAGGGACTTTTAATTTTTAAAACCTCAGGGAGCTATTCCTATTTATTCCTTTTTCATTTAAATCTTCACTTGACTTTATAAAAAAAGTTGCTGGGAACTTGCTGTATATGATGATGAACGTTTCAGTTTTTATTAAGCATTGGCTAAAGGCATTTAAACAAAGTTTTGTGTTGGAGTTTGATATAGTCCAAATTCTAAATATTGACAGAGAGACTTTCATTTTTATTGTAAATGTATATCAGTTGTAAATATAGGTTATCGGGCTCATTAACCATCGGACTCATTCAAAGGTCAAAGAAAAATAACAAGGAAGGATTATATCAATTTAGGTATTTGTTACCATGTACTTTACACTTTCCTGTCTTAATTCATTAAGACGAGTGTTAGGGTTTGTAAATTTAATCTGATGCTCCACACAAAAATGAGAGAGCTGTTCAAAGAAACAGCGCATTCTATTACAACATGAATTATCAAACAGTATAGTTAATCACACATTCACTCCGTTCAGTCTCCCAAGACAGAACAGCAGAGTGTGAAGCCTGCAGATCCTTTTCTGAACAAAACACACCTCACAACAAACCAAAGCAAACGCATCAGCCAGGGTCAGGCCAGTTTAGAGACACCATCCACCATCCCCTCCACCTCCAGATGGCAAATTCAGCTCATATACTACATCACTTTAGAAATGTGGTACATATGAAACACACAAATGTACAATATCTGTGGTTTGCAAAATTTGCACAAAGCCAACATTTTCTGCTGACCACCATGGGTTCCCCATAGAGGCAGAGTGCAGATGCCATTTGCTGTGGTCACATGATATGATGTGAAAATGTGCATCTGTAGATTTAAAAAAATGAAAGAATGAATAGGGTGTTTGTGCGCACAGATTATTCATTCATTCATTGTCCGTAACCGTTTGTCCTCGCAAGTCATTGGGCAGAAGGAGGGGTACACCCTAGACAGGTTGCCAGACTATCGCAGGGCTGACACATATAGACAGACAACCGTACATGCTCACAGTCACACCTAAGGGCAATTTAGAGTCACCAATCAACCTGAGCTGCATGTCTTTGGAATGTGGGAGGAAGCCGGAGACCCTGGAGAGAACCCACGCAGACACGGGGAGAACATGCAAACTCCGCACAGAAGGGCCCCCACCCACGGACCGAGCCCCATTCCAACCCGGGATCGAACCAGGGACCCTCTTGCTGTGAGGCAACAGTGCCACCGTGCCGCCCGTGCACAGATTAATAAACTAAAAAATAAAAATAAAAGTAAAATTAAAAACATTTTTAGAAGTGCTCTATAAAAATGTTAATGAGAAAAATGAGAAGATACGGACCTCTGACCTCCAGAATTAAAGGTATAGGTGGGTTAGATAGTTAGATATGTAACTAATGGACAACAGTTCCCAGGGGGCAAATTCTGTTAGGGCCCTAAAAACATTTGGGCAGGCCCTGTTTCTGTAAAACATTCAAAGTAACAATAACTAAAACTATTATTATACTAGTATTACTTCTAGTAATAATTAGAATTGTACAGGCAGGAGTAATGCTAGTATTAGTGACACTAATATTAGTACTATTGCTATTACCACATAATAAGTGTTCGCACTGATTGGACCAGATCATTACTTTTAAATAAAATCTGCATTTACATGATCTTTTAATGCTTTTTGTTCCCAGCATGACGATGAAGCTCAGGGAGCAGAGGCGTCCTCTGTGGTGGTAAAGGTCCACTACATATACACCGTGGCTCTGTCTGTCCCTCTGGACACAACGTACAGTGAACTGAAGGAGCACATTGCAGAGAAATTGGGCCAGCCAGCATCTCAGCTGCGCCTCAGGTAACCACAGGCCTGCCAACCCACTTCTGTCTCCTCCAATTTCAACAAGTGATGCCTCTTTTCTAAAAATATACGCTTCTTTGTCCACTCCACCCTGTGGGTCCAATATCTGTTCTGGCTAAAAAAACATAAGACATTGGACACTGAGGCTGCAGCTCCGTCGACATGAGAGGGGTCCATGAAAGCAGCAAGAAACAGCGGAATAGGATTAACACAGCCTCATCATTAAACATAACATGACATCTAAGAACGGATAACAGTGGTACCACACTGAAATACATTCACTTGAGAATAACTTTTTTCCCATTTTTCAGACTTTTTGGGATTGTTATGGGAAAAAAGAATATTTGCTACGTTTATCTGTATTAATGACATGAAACATATTATTATTTTTTAAAAAAAATTACAAGATATCTATCTCAGTAATTCAGGAAAAAAGATAGCAGAATTATTTTATTTCATAAAAACTTTTTTCAGAATTTCAGATCATAATGGTAAATGGACAGTACTTGTTTAGTGGTTTTCTAGTCTTTTTTGTCCACTGAAAGTGCTTTCACCCTATATGTCACATTCACCCATTTTCACACTGGTGGCAGAGGCTACCGTTTATTGTGCTACCTGCTACTCAGTAATCATTCACACACACGCACACTGCAATGACGCAGCATTGGGGTTCAGTATCTTTCCCAATGATACTTCAACATATTGCCTGGAGGAGCGGGGGTTGGAATCCCTGACCTTCTGATTAGGGGACAACCTGCTCTACTTCTGAGCCACAGCTGCCCCATCTTGTTAATTCAGAACTAGAATTACAGCCACATGGTTTATGCCTCCATCAATGTCTGTGAAAACATGAATGCTTCACACACATCTTCCCCTCGGCAGCACAAAAGATCTCTACAATCAGCAATGTTTCAGGATTAGTGTCAACAATTCAGTATTTGATTAAATGTCTCCCCTTCTGTTCCTGAGATGAGGTTAAATAATGGCCAGAAAAGTGTTTTTGCAGAACATTATAATGTCACAACTGACCTTTGACCTTTTGGATATAAATTGTCAGCACTTTTTCATTATATCCTTTTAAACATTTGTGTGAAAATTTAGCATATCGATTATTGAGTTATGGCCAAAAACATTTTAATGAGGTCACAGTAACCTTGACCTTTGACTTTGGACCACCAAATTCTCATAAAATTTCCAAAAGAAATTCTCTCAAGGTGTACTTGAGATACCATGTTCATGAGAGTGAGACACTTGCAAGTTCACAGTGACCTTGACCTTTGACCCACAAAATCTAATCAGTTCATCCTTGACCCAAAAACACATTGCCTCCACCTACGGCTATCACAGGCAAATAATATGATCTCAAGTGAATGCATTACACTTCCATTCAATGGGACCAGTTAATTTGTCTAGTTGTTAAAATAGAACAAAGTTGTTTTTTCTATTGTCTGTCTACACATATCCCTCTATGATGCCATTCCCATCTAATTCTCTACTGGCACTCCTCCTTACCACTCCCACTCTCTCTCATCAGACATAAGCAGCATGGGTCCCGGGTGCTGATACCTCTGGGTGGGGAGGAGGAGCCGGGACACACTGTGCAAGAGGTGGCTGAGGCTGGCAGAGCCACCCTGTGGTGCCAGGTGAGGATTTAAACTCACAACCACACAATCATCAGGGTTTGAAGTCAGACATCAGTTGCAGGGGTGTGTCCTGGGGTCGTAGTTGCCCCCCTGCTAGATTTTCACCCTACTATTATTAAAACTGAACTGATCAACGTTTTGCAGTAAAAGTGGATCAAAGATGGGATGTCCTCTTGGCAAAGACGTGCTGACCATGAACAGCAACGGCCCTTTTTTCAGTGAAAAATTTCACTTAAAAAACCCACTGTACACAACCTGCCCAGCACCAAACAGCAGACAGACAAAACCAGAGAGCCAGAGAAGAAAGAACACGTATCCCAATGAGGAAAGGTCTTACTTGAAAGTGAAGAAAGGTCTAGGGTCAGAAGAACTTTACGTCTTTATGCAAATACATAAGTTTAAGTTACGTACATGGTTATTTTAACCGAAACCACAATCTCTCACTGAGTTTAACCAAGTCCATTTTTGTTCTCTAAACCAAACTACAAAAAGCATCATGACAAAAACATGGCAGTTAAAGGGTTAAAATTCTGAAAATTCATGGATATTTGATATTTATGATTACGAATGATGACGGTTAAAAAATAGCTCAATGACAGTAGAAAATCTATAAAAATATATTTTTTTAAAGCTTGATTTTGAAAAGTGCACTTTGTGCGCAGAGCAATACGAGTGTGTGTAATATTAAAGCAGGCCCAAAGGGTTAATGATTCCCCTCATTGTGCTATTGTTCTACTACAGACAGAAGACCCCCTAGCCAACCGTACCATTCTCTATCAGATGGTGGCGCTGTATGACTACGCTGCTCAGGGCCCAGAGGACCTGGAGTTCAGTGAAGGAGACACCATCGACATCCTGGGTGAAGGTGAGGCCCTGCAGGTCAACCTTGTCCTGAATCATAAAAAGTCTTGATGTTTTGTTCGCTGTTCTTACTCTGCTTCTTAATGTTTCTCTCTAACACTCTTTAATAGTAAACGAGGAGTGGCTGGAGGGACACACTGCAGGAAATATTGGCATCTTCCCCAGCTGCTTCGTCTACAGGGAGAACGTCGACATCATTGAGAGCTCGGAGGTGTAAAAGCAGATTTGCTACTGTGCAGTCGTCTCCAATAAACCTACTAACCCAAGAATGGTGGGCGCTCACAGCCTCAGAATAAACAAACAACACATTTATAGTGGAATCACTACTGAATTCAACATGCTTTCAAAATATTTCCTTCTCATATCTATAATGTTGCTTAGAGTTTGTCTCTGATTCTGAAGAGTATGTATATATTAACCCTAATGTACCTTTTCTGTTTTCTGTATCCTGTGGTATCTCTGTGACATTCCTGTTATATCCTTTACTATTCACGTGAGGGTCTATACTGATCTTATTGAGCTTTATGAAATTTTTATCCACTCGGGAATCAGCAGAATGCTCCTGTAATATTACAGGGATAAACTGATCCTGGTCCGGCAACTTTAAAGTGTATTAACCCCTTCAAAACTGAGAAATTGGTTTGATTTATCTTGCCAATTAGCAACTTAACAAAAAATGACTCAAAAGTGAGCAGGAAATTAGTAGAAAGTTACACTAAATTTACCTGAAATTGGCAAAAAATAAATGAACAAAAACAGGAAATTACATAAAAAGTGCTATAAAACAATATATATCTTAAAGGATGTTTCCTTTGGATTTTGGAGTAATGCGTCAAACATATGTTTATGATACTTACATGTTTAGGTCAGCAAGCTATCTTTACAAATGAACATCACTTTATGTTTAAAGTACTTAGCCACTTCCTGGCAGCCACCTTTTTTAAAACAAATAAAAGATTAAGAATAAAATTCAAGATTCTCAAATGGGGTGTTTACTTAAGTATTTTATGTCATAGAACAAGAGGTGAAAGTCTCTTTCGCTTGTGTTGACCACCGGCATTTTGGGCATTTAACAAAAAACCCTTTCAAAAATTCCATTGACTTTGAGAGGAGGGAACCAGGAGTACTGAAATGCTAACTCATTTCTGGGGTTTAAGACTGATTTGTGAGGTTCCCTATTCCCAGAAAGATGAGAGAGGGCATGACCTCAGTGCTGCTAGAAAGAGTTAAGAGCAAAGATAACGGCAGTAGTTTGAGGGATTTTAATTATCTAGACAATGATTAGTTGAGCACAGTTAAGGCGTGAAGAATAAATTGTAAAGCATTTCAAATAAATCATGTTGGATATTGGACAGCACCACAGATATGAGGACAAGAGAAAAAATACTGAACTGTCATCTTCCCAGAACAGGCTCTCTCAAAAATGAGTTTTATAGTGAGGAGAGGGAGTGAGGAAGGCCACACGCACGCGTTCAAACGCATGCACACACACACACACACACACACACACACACAAGCACACACACACACAAACACAAAGCTGTGCTGAAGTGACAGTCTTAAGAGACTGAGCTGGGACAAACTGTGCAAAACTGGAACAGCAGGCCACGAACTTCACTGCTTCAGTTTCAGTAACAGAGATTCGAAAATAAAATTATTCGAGGAAACTCACCAATGTCTTAGCTAAAGTTTGCCATAAGGCATAAAGGTAGAACAAGTTTGGAAGAAGCCTTATGGTCTCATGAGACAACATCTGAGGTTTCTAGACTTTTGGGGGAATTATTAAAATGGCTATCACTGAAGGTGACAATGGCCATGTGGCAGGTGGACTGGGTAGGATGTAATGATTTCCTATACTCTCTTGTGAACTGTTCTGTTGTGTCTTGCGATTTTTTTTACACTGTAGTACACGTTTATGTTAGAGGCATGCATTTTATGATATTGCTGGAAGGGATCAAAAATTAGGGAAAGAGGTTTGATAACAAATAATGATGATAGCAATAAAAGTTATTATTACTGATGTTTCCTCAGAAATGTTTATTCGCAAATTGTTGGTTCAGAGATGGTTGATTGTAGACAGATGAAATTTACACCATTGGTGATTGGTGACCAAAATGCTGCCCAACAAATATGATCCCTTTTGGCCTTATGGGGGCGCTCTCATTAAGGGCAAAAAGTAGAATTTTGTAAAGGCCACACCCTCACTCTGTAAGTTTGACTTGAATTTGGACACAGAAGTCCAGCTCAGTGTTCTCCCTAAAAAATCCCTGATAACCCACTAAACCAGATTTTTTGACATTTTGGATTTTTTGAAAAACACCTTTTTGACATCTTCATGTTAAGTTTTGGTCCAATTGCTACCAAATTTTCTGTGGACCATTAATTGCCCAAAATTATCAAAAGCTGCATAACTGACTGATAGACTTTAAAAGGTGCATGGCACATACACAGACCTTACCCTGCAACCGTTTGGCCAGTATGCCCATATAAGTAGCTGAAACATACTCCAACAAATGTTTGGCTAATGAAAAAAATAAATAAATAAAAAACTTGCAGGATATATTAAATAACATTGTTGAACTCAGACTGTAAAATTATTTTGAAATCACTTAATAGGGAGCACTAGCAGTTTTAAACAAATGCAATGGCCTGGTGCAAAATTTTGCCAGAAATTTCTGTCTAACCATCCCCAAACTCCCTGGATATTTTTAATCAAGTTGCTGAAACATTTCCCTCAAAATGTTTATGAAACTGACCAACAGGTGGTGATGCTGAAGATTAATGGTCATAAATAAATGAGCGTCTGTCCATTCAAAACCTGTTAGTTATCTTTAATACAGGTGTCATAAACAGTCAGAGGTCTTGATCCCATACTGCTTTTAACTTTGAAACTCTGGAATCCCAGCTTGCCATTATGTTTTCATTTTTTTATCAGATTTGTTTCTATTCTATATAAATTAGGTCTGTCAGTGTTACTGCATTTACTGCGATGTGATTAAGGTCCATATATAATGCATTTGTTTATTGCCAGCCGACATAAAAATTCTGTCATTAACTTCTCACCCTCATGCCAGTGGAACTGGGTGAAGTCTTATAGTCCACAAAACACTCCAAGAGGTTCATGGGGAAAAGGCGTTGCACTCAGCTCCGAAACAGTTGAAGCAAATGGTGACCAGGATTCAAATGTCAAAAAAAAAATACATAATTTGCCACAAAATGTAATGCTCGTCCAAAGCAATTAAAGTGTCCTGAAGCCCTGATGTGTCAAGTTGTTTTGAAAAAATCTCACTGGCATCATGTTTTAAGCCTTGTTGGAGCCTGTAGCTCCTAGTGTGGGAGCCACATTCATGTATGTGCACTCCTACGAGACCAATGAGGGCTCGTGGTATCTGCACGCCAGTGTTTACATGCTACACATTAGATTTAAATCTGACAAAGGGACTTGTTGCTTGCTGCTAGTTCCACACGTCTGTGTGTGTGTGTGTGTGTGTGTGCGACGATCTGCTAAGAATTGCGTCACTATGGACTTCATAAATGTTTTGTAATGCAATATAATAATTGAAAACAGTTAATCAAAAATATAATAAATCATCATTAATGAGTGAAAGTTTGTGATTAATCTGGATTTAAATAATTAATCGTTTGACAGCCCATATGTTTGTAATATGTACCAAAAACCCAAGCAAATAATTTACTCCTTCCTTCTTAAATGGAAAAACTAATTGGCAATAAAATTGATTGTGTTGCTTGTTATTCTTGCTACAAAAATCACCAAATCCTTTTTAATGAATTCAATTGAAGACAAATTGGAGCAATAACTGATGACTTCATTGAGTCAGTGTTACTAAACAAAGTCAGCAGAGTCCCTGATGTGACTATATTGTTTATGTTTCCACCTGTGATTAATCAATGTAAACAGTTCATTTTCACATATTGATATCTGGCATTACAATCACCTGATCTTTGCGCCCTGCCATTATACTAAAAGCTATAAAATCATTTTGGCACTTCCTTAGACTAAAGCACGTAAAGTAAAAACACGGGCATTCAGGTACCTTTCACATCCTCCTCATGATGTGTCTGGGTGGCGCACTAAAGATAGCAGTCCAAGTCTTCATTTTTTAATCATAGCTGGACAGGAAGCCTTGATTCCCTTGGAACCGTGGGCATTAATTGCCAGTGAGGGAAATGTCAGGTGCTTTTAGCTTTCGTCATAAATGGTAGATGTAAAATAGAAAAAAAAAGAGTTGAGGTGGGGGACCATAGCAGCTGAGAGCTCTGTTCAAATGGCATATGAAACAGAGGGCTCTAATTACTGCACTACTCTCCCAACACACAGAATCAACACCCACCTTCCCCTGCTGCAGCTGTGAGGACGAATACAGTGGGAGTTACATCATAGAGTGAAAGCAGTCAGTCAACAACTGACTGTTCTCTTTACAAAGAGGCTACACCCCCGAATGCTCTTCTCTTTGGTTTGCAGGAAAATGAAAAAGTGTGAAGATGCAATGCTATCATATCCTATGTCTTCAGTGTCAGCAGATGTCATAGAAAAACCTTAATTTGGTGAGAATTGAATTTTCATGGACTGTAACATAAACAGTGCAGTATCTGAAAAACAGTCTACAGCCAAGTTAAAGGCACTGTGAGGGTGTACTCAGGCATTAAAGAGTACCCAAGTAATGAGTCCTGAAACCGAGAAATGACTTAGCCCTTCTGGTACCCTTGTCTTTAAGTAAGTGGGTTTTTTGAATGGGTTTATGTCATTAGATGCCTGAAATATGCTAATGGTATTTTCAAGTTTTCTTCTTTGACATAAGATACATCAATAAATACCCTACTCATGAACTTTGAAGTTTTTACGTGTCTTAAAAAAGGCAGTTGCTAACAAGTGGCTAACAAGTGGCTCCCCACAGCCTCTCTGTTCTAATGTTCCCACCGATTCTCTCACAGCACCATACCCCCCAACAAGTGACACACAGCTTAGATGCACATAGCAGGTTATCTTCATCAGGAAACACTGAAACAGTCAGTAAAAGTTGATTCAGCCTTCGAACCCTGCATAACCAAGTGCATTATCACTCAGCAAGACTTAAAACACACACAGTGAAGTTGGCAGCAACTACAAGCTGCAAAGACAGAGTCTGAGTAGCAGGTAAGAAACCCTGCTGCGCTCAGCCTACATGGCACGTCTGCGCAACATGTATTTCAGCCATGAGTCAGATAAAACTCTCCTTACTGATCTGCTTGAGTTTCCATGAACCTTTGCGGGTATAAAAACTAGAACAGCAAACGGCAAAACCAGCAAACATGAGTTTGGAGGCATGAAAACCAAAACAATAAGCTAATAGAGGCTAATGCAGTGGTATGGTTTGTCACCAGCCTTGATGGCACCTGGCACAGCTGTATGATACGTAGTGATGGCAACGTCAGTTGATAACATGATGGGACAGAACCTGGCATGGCTGTCTGATATGCTGCTGGACAACATCAGGTTGAGATGCTGCCGGTGGCAACATAATACAAGGAGTACAAGGGTGACTGTAGGGCAGGTGTGCAATGGTAAGGATGGTGGATGAGTTCAATAAACCCCAGACTTTCACTCAGGAAGTCGGTGCTTGCTTTCTGTCCGAATATAGAGCCAAACCATGCTGTTTTTTCCTAACCCTAATCATGTGCTTCTATTGCCAAAACCTAAGTACTCGTGCCTTTGTAGCTTAATCCTAACTATATGCTTTTGTTGATGTCCTGGCGATGCTTGCCATGTTCTTTTGCTGCATCCCAGAATGACAGCAGCAGACGCAGAGGGACATCTAGAGCTAATATGTAGATGCAGACGTCTGCTGACAAAGAAGCAATATGTGACGACTTGGGATGAGAAGGTGTTGCATAATTTTGTAGGGGTCCATCATTATAACCAACATCTTTCCAGAAGCAGAATGTAATCAAGTACATTTACTCAAGTAATGTATTCAAGTATGAATCTGTGGTACTTTACTATACTTGAGTCTATTTTTTTAGTAACACTTTATACTTAACTTGAGTCTATTTTTACACTTTATACTTGAACTAGTTACTTTAGATATTAAGATTTCTGCACAAAAAGCATAAGAAAAGAACATAAAATCTGACTTTGCGTTATAAATTTTAACTGTCCAACAGTTAATACAAATGCAGATGAAACAATTAGTCCATTAATCAATTAGAAAATTGAAAGAAAATTAAATAGCTATTAATTATTTTGATAAATAATTTATCTTGAATAATTTTAGTTTATCCATGGATTGGATACTTTTACTTTTAATAGTTAAAATAAACAATCTTGATTATACTTACTTTTTACTTGAGCAATATTTTTTATGCAGGACTTTTACTTGTACAGAGTATTTTTATAGTGTGGTATTAATACTTTTACTTAATGATCTGAAAACTTCCACATCCACCGCATTTTGAACATGCATTGTTCACATCAAACAGTTATTTCATTCATTGTTTATACAAAAACATAATGATTAGTGCCGCTTAATAAAGCAATATCAAAAACAGGATTTGTCCCTGTGTCTCCCCTGCTGCATTGTGTTACTCAGTTTTCCCTGAATGCTTCTCTTTCATCATGGTCTACAATGAGTCTGAACTTCCAATGAGTATATAAGTTGTGAGGTTATTGTGAGACAAGACACACAGTTTCAGCACAATGCCATGTTGTAAAGCAAAGTTCTGAGAGCATGATATTGATTTGTTCATTTGTGCCACACAGTAATTTTACTCCATTTATAACAGAGATTGTTTACGTAACCATTGTATTTTCACCATCGAGTCCTGTGATGTGTTGGATAAGAAGAGAGACTAGCGGCTCTGCTGGTGGGAGATTTATCTCAGAGAAGGTTTAGTGGATTAATGTTGTCTCAAAATAAAACCTCACTCACCCACTCCACTTTATTATATTTCAAACTAAACCCCTGACTCTAACATGGCTCAGAGAGATTCAAATATGTCTTTTCAAAAGTAACAAGTTTCCCTCTCTGGGAAGTTGCTCAATAAAGGTGGACATTTATTACTTGGGGGTTGTAAAAAGTTTAAGGTGGTGGATGATTCTAGAGCCCTGAGGAAGCTGAAAGAGGCCAAAATGTGTATTTCAAGGCCCAGATTTAGAGTAGTGAGAACTGGATACACATAAAACTGCCTGCCCTCGATCTGTCTTATTACAATGACACATATGATAAACACTAATCCTTCTCCTGAGTGGATTTGAATGTCAGAAATGTTACTAAATCAGTTATAAAAGTATTACTTTCAAAGACGTAAATTAATTACAACATTTAATTAGTCTCAAAACCCATGCACATAAAAAACAAGTGCGGGCTTGTGACATGAGTGCACAGAACAGAATCTGCGAGCAGAAAACTATAGAGCCAAGGAGTGGTCATAAAGAGAAAAAAAGTAATAAATCCAGGCCATGTTTTATTAATTTGTGCACTTCAATTTAATTAAAATGTTTTGTAACATTTTGTAATTGATGAAGATGAGATGTAATACGTGGCCTCAATTTTATACATACGCACTTTTTAGTTCATTTATGTGCATGAAATAAGTGTGAGAGCCAGTATGATGCACCCCCGCAGGGACCGTGGGTCTGATACTGGACGTCCTGACTCTCTGTTGCAGTGGTCTCTGGAGCCGCTTTGCAAACGGTCAGTTTTGTCTGCCTGGCTGCCGTGAGTTTACACAGCAGCCGCAGCAGCTAACATCCGACACTAAGCCAAAAAGCAGTCCCAACAAACTGACAGAGACACAAAACGGCTCAACTCTGTTCTTTATCATGTCAATAACCATTAGGTAACAATAGCCGTGTGATGCTAACAGTTGGCCCTGTCACTTTGTGTTAGTGATAGGCGAAAACTGTATGTCCCGATTCAGCTTGTTGAATATCCAAGAGCTCATGAATCCCTGAACTTTCCCAGTCTCCCACTTGCTGTTATTGTAGGGTACTGCTCATGCTGCCCACTTTGGTGAGTGGACTAGAAGTGAGTGAACCAGTCAAGGCCAGTGATGCATTTATGTGCTACTCAGATGGCAATTTTTTCTGGCATTGGTGTGCTCATGAGCTGTCAGTTCTGTGGGGACAGCATGGATGTTACAAAGTTGTTGTTTTTTTATTGCTCAGTGTTTAAATATAACATTCATAAGATGAGCAAAAAATATGATTGAGGACTAATTTTTATTCTGACAACACATGAATGCAGCACTAGGCTGGAATGTCTACTTTGCCCATCAAATAACAGATTGTTGGTCAGTAATATTTCTGCAACATTCTATTGAGATTACAAAGCCTATCTATATACAAGTGGGATGCTGAATCAATGTACTAAAATTAATATTTTGTCCTTATTAATGTAAAGTTATACATGAGGACTGGAAATGAATTGAAGAGAAATTTTTGGGGAGTGGGCAGCACTAGCTGCCATATGTTGGACATGCTAAAAATAAAACAAAAGGAAGACCTGGCTAAATATGAACATGTGACTCTCATGTTCACCAAACATGTTCAGTACAGTCCTCATACCCAGAAAATGTTTGAATTGTGGAAATGGGGGATGGAATGAATGACATGGTTGTGCCACTAAAACCCATTTTCTACCAAAATTAGCACATGTATGTGAGAAAACCAGCTAAAAACAAGCAATAGACTCCTGTCATACCATAATTGCGCATGCCTTGGAGGAACTCAATCATCATAGCATAAGCGTGTTACAATGGGTTGTATGCCTCCAATGTTAGCAAGGGCAACCAACTTAAGTGCCAGCTAAGGGCAACCCCCCTTGTGCCCTAAAATACCTTTTTTGTACATTCAGTAATTGGTAAGAGGGTGTTTGTTATCAGACTTTCCACAAGTTGAAGATGACACAGAATATGTTGCAGGCTTACCACCTAATAACCAACACAAAGACAAGACGCAAGCTGCCAACTAGGTAACAGACAAGCTAGTTTATTTGGACTCCTAGAAGATGAAGGTGTCCTTGAGAAGCAGGACAAAAAAAACCCATATCCAGTACAATCCTCATACCAAGAAAATATCTGTATTTGTGAATATGGGGGATGGAATGATTGAGATGGATGTTGCCACAAATACTCCCTTTCCACCAAAATTAAAAAAAAATGAATTTAAACATAGGAAAACATTGGGGTTGTGCCACAACCCTGGTTTTATGAGCGAGAATGAGAGTTTTTACTTATGCTACCAAGCTGTCATTCGTAGCCCTGCTGAATACATTTTATTTATAAAACCTAAACACCACCCAAGTCACATCTTGGCCTGAATGGCAGGTGGTAGGCCCTTGCAGCATGACGTGCCTGGGCCCTCCACCAAGGCTATAAGAGACCCTGTGCACCTGCCACCAGCAATTGAGCTTTATTCAGCCCACTGCAGACATCTCGTCTCACCATCTTCAAGCTAATTTGTGTATTTGGCTAACATGGCTTACTTATTTTTGTCTTAACTGCTCCAACACGAACAGCTTAGCATTCGTTTGAGTGACAAAATTTCTGTTCCCAGAAGAAACTGTCCATCTTCATCTGAGTGTTATGGTTAGTCAGAGTTAGCTAGCTCGCTAACCACTTCACCAGCTAACCTAGCATACGACATAGCTATTAGCTTGTGAAGTGGTCATGTCGAATACCAAGAAGAAGTGTTGCTCTAAGTGCTGGAGGCGCATAGCTGACAAGGACGGCCACGAAACTTGTGTCTTTTGTCTAGGACAGGAGCATCCGGAGTTGTCTCTAGGTGACCCCTTCTTCTGCCTTTTGTGTTCCCAGCTCCCTCTTGCCACACTCCCCCATCAAGCTCAAATCTTCCCTCCCACCGGGGAAAGCACACCCTTAGCCTGCTAGCCAATTTCAATAACATCACTACTTGCTAGATCAAGTGGACATATACTGTATGTTTCATCTGTCAAGGCAAAAGATGCAAGCTGCCAACAAGGTAACAGACAAGCTAGTTTGTTTTGACTCCCAGAAGATGAGAGTGTCCCAGAGAAGTAAGCAGTAAAAAACATGTCCAGTACAATCCTAACACCAAGAAAATATCTGGATTTGTAGATGTGGGGGAAGAAATGATTGAGATGGATATTGACACCAATACTACCTTACCACCAATATTTAAAAAAAGTTTTTTTAAAAAAAAGCAAGAGATGGACTGCATGCTACCAACAAGGTAACAGACAAGCTAGCTATTTTTTTCTTTTACTCCAAGAAGATCAAGGTGTCCCTGAGAAGAATGAAGTATGGTAATTTTCACCTAGACTTGTATCTGACTCCTTTTTCCAACCATTAACCATTTGCTGGACATTAAAGAATGCAGGTTTAATGCACTTAAGCACTGACTTCACATTACAGATGCAGAGATAACCCCTTGGTAATACTATAAGCAGATATTGTTTCTTATTACTGGCCCTGCTGCAAGTATTGGATCCTTCATATTGTAGAAATTAGGCTACTGATTTAAGGAAACATGAGAAAGGAATTGTTTTGTGATGAATCAAATGTTGTCACTTAATCCCAACATTAGCTTTTAGATGATTGACAGGCTCTTTGACATAATGAACAGCTGCAATCCCCATAGCGAAGGTTTCAAAGCTCCACTGGGTTTTTTGGATTGCACTGAGAGATCAAAGTTCTCGTTGAGAGGCAGGGAATACTTGATCAGCTTGCTAATGAAAGACGGCACAGCCTTTCACCAATCAAAGAGGTATTTTAAAATTATGAAGCGTCTGTTCATATGATGAGTTCATAAGTTCATGACATCCTGAGTTCATATATGTTCTATTCTCTTGCTCTGATTTTTTTGCTGTCTACTTTTTCTATTCTGTTGAAAATCTTCTTTGTTCAATGTGTTTCAGTTCATGCAGGTGTGCAGATGGTATGTATGGCACTGTGTTCATATGTTTAGCTTTCCCGGCTCTTTACCGTCCAAGAGATAAATTAACTGCAAGATAGCCTACTACATTGATATCAGAAAACAGAGCAGATATACAGCCATGATTGGATGATTGTAACCATCAGTTAATGTTAATGTAAGGCTGACATTCAAAATTAGACTGGAATCACATTTGATGACATTACTTTACTACTTAGTGTCACTTGCTTCAGCTGGGAGATGTGTTAGAGCGATGTTCCACAAGCTTTCTTAGCTTTTTAAGTCTAATAAATAAATAAAATAAACTCACAAAATGTCAAGAAAGCATAATGGTCCCATACAAGCACTAGTGTACTTAACAAATCCATTACTGTATGTTTTTTTTCCAAATTAATCAAGAATAAAACAGCAATAACTGTTTTTGGAGCCAAAAGGAAAAACTTAAAGTCAGTTCTTACCTTCAGTCTCACACATTTATACCACAAACCAGATCAGTCATCTCAGTGTAGTCATCTGTAAGTTTTTGTGCAAGTTTGTGTTTCTGTGTGGGTAATCCTTAAGACTGTAGCCACCCTGTTAGTTAATAGGCATTACGGTGCCTACCCTCCCCACTGACAACACATCAAGCTGTGATGTGATGCCTGCATGCACACCAAACAAAATATAAGCTCCCACTGTTCCTTTAGTATGTAAAAATTGGATAATGCAAAGATGTTTGAAGGACAAGCGGACATTCCATGCCAAGAATAAATTTGCATGCTACCAGTTTGGTATATCTGTCCTCCCTTTGAAGCAAAACTTTTAAAGCTATGCTTATCCATAAATCTCTCAATTAAGTGGGGTTAGAATGCTTCTCAGACTCTTCTACCAAACAAACCATCCCCTTATCTCGGTTCATTTCAGCCTTGTTTCCACCGAGCAGTCCAGTTCAGTTCATTACACATTAGAGCTGTTGTTTAGGAGTTTCTACTGTCAAAAGTTGTTAATGGTTCCAATCAAACCATTCCATTCTGCCCAGTTTTCTTCATTATCCGTCTGTTGAGGTACTACACACTGATATAATACTAAAAGGTGGAGCTAGCAACACTGCAGTCCTTTAATTGCTGAAGAGAACTGCCACTCTTGGTCTATAAGGACTCAAACCAAAAGCCTGCTTTTTTTAAAAAGCAGTTCAAACCTGCAAACCTGTTCTTTTTTGTTCTTAAAATGTTGTCACACACCCAAGTTCCATGGATGAATGGCAAGGTGTGATGTTTCCCTGCATTGAAGAGGAAATACAATTAGATTAATTTGCTGTCTCTTAACAACCTGCCAACATTTAAGAGTATTGTCTGTGGTGGAAACAGAAAATAGATCTAGACTCCAGGTACATGGCAATAAAGGTTACTTACAGTTGTAAGGATACTGAAAGTGCTTAGTGGCAACGCAACTTTGGTAGCCAATCTTGAAACCCATTGACTATTGGTCTGACAACAATAAGCTCCTATTTTGGGAGTTCTGGTGTAGCAAGCCAATATCTGGGTCAAGACCTCCTTTTCCATGTGCCAGTCATTTTGGCTAATCTTAATAAATCTGCATTTAATTTTCCAAAATGTTAAAGTTACAGCTAACGCGTCATCAGACAATAGCCCATGGGTCCCAAGATTGCACAACGGCAAATCCGTTCCACCTTTTTAACTTTCCACACAGACTCTTCACCTGAAACTCAAACATGATTGGTCGATACTACTTGGACAACAAACAGAAACCTTAAAACTTTCAATAACAAAACCATGTCCCATAGCCTACAGATTCTGCATATGTATGCAGATATCTGTTTATGGAGATTATCTGGTAGGGCTTGTTCTGTTCCCAGAATCCAGACAAAACATGGAGATGCTCCATTTAGTTATTTATATTAAATAACGAAAATATGGCTATGTGCACTGAGAAAAAGTGTCACTGACAAACCAACAGAAAATTCACACCAGCTCTGCACTTTCCCTGAGCTTTAGCACCTTTTCAGCTCAACGTTTACAGGTTCAGTCTCATCGCTTTCATCAACTTACTGTACACACTGATCCCCGGGCGACTAAAACAATCAGTGAATGCAGCTTAAAGCTCTTACTACCATTCACCCTGCACTTAAGTCGTTATTTCTTGATTTTATTTCATAAATTCCTTTTCTAATTGCTTCTGTTGTAATTTTCATTTAACATAGGCAGCATTTCCTTTTTTATGTTTCAATGCAATATGTAAAGCACTTCAAAATAATTGCTTTTATGTATGAAATGCCCTCTACCAATATACTTGCCTTGCTGTTTTTTCATTTTTTACTGACATGTATTAACTCTTACTTTTCTTGCTGTGCTTAACCTTCCTTGTATGTTATCAGTCTATAACCTATTCACTGACAGGTGGTGGGGGGTACGGAATGATGAAACAACACATTCTCACTCCCAGCTTGCCAAATATTACTGCATGTTCAGTGGACTTCCCACGTCTACATATGACACACAAGGTTTCCTGTAGGCGTCTATTGTTGATGTTCTGGGATGACATGACAATTTACACCTGTTTAATGCATTGTGTCTTCACAAAATGCAATTCCATTTTCACAGTAATTGTATTTTCTGCTTGTTATAACTTTAAAATATAAATGTATAAAGTCAATAAAACATCTCATATATACATTTATTTCCTTGTGCAACAAAGGTGGATCTTTAGATTTAGGTGACAAAAGCACTTAGTTAGGTTTAGAAATAATCAAAATTGGTTTGGATTTACATTCATGCAGGAAGTGAACACCTGGGTAAAAGTCCAGTGTTTGTTGGACCCATCCATCACCCCTTCCACCCACACCTACATGGAATTTCCAGCTTCTTAAGTTATGTTGTTGTCTGGCACATTTCAAACTGAGTGTTACAAACTGACACCACCCAGCGGTGTATCATACCGCTGCAAAAGGATGGCTTTCTTCATTTGTGTCTGACACCAAAATCACTAACCAAGTGGCAATATTTGACAATTTCAGCATGATTATGGGCTGGATGAAAGGGTGGGTGGGCTAAGTGATAATGATGAATGAGGTTAAAATATTTTAATTACTAACAAATTGCTAATAAAGGATAAAATGAAATTACACTACAGGGCCTTAGCAGTTGTTATTAATTGTTGGATAATCTTCTTTTTTGTCTTTTTTTCTGTATTTTCTTTCATGTTGTGATTTAACATGTAAGACAGCAGAATGTGCCATATACCTCTAGTATGTTCAAAGTGTTTTTCTGTGTTTCAAATTTTATAAACGTGTGTGCCTTTTATGTTCAATTTAAATTGCATGTTTAAAAAAGTACATTTCCTTTGCGCATTAAAAAAGAATTGCTTGTAAAAAAAAGGGGGAAAAAGCTAAATTTTTCTGCTTGTATGTATCACCACAAATCACCACAAAACACCTCAAATCACCACAAATCACCAAGACCCCAGGAAGTGCGCCAGGCTCTGATGCAAATTTTCCATAGGGGCCAAAAGTGGTTTTACAGCACCTGGGTCCACTGCACTTAGCCTCCATGCGTCTCTACACAAGCCTTATGAGCCCGTATACCTGGGAAAAGAGCTTTTTTTCTGCTTCAGGCGCCAATAAGCAGCCTCTACAGGAATGAGTGGGGCCCCGCCTCTATGGCTGTATCTAGATTTTCTTGATGCATCCATGCAAACAGTCAACCAGCAAATGGAGGACAACGGATAACAGCAGGGTCACTTTACATGAGCCTCAATGATGATGATGAAATGAGAAAGGCAGTCATTTATGAGATTTCTGTATTTAACAACCTGGACCAAACAGCTCCTGAGGGTGAGGGGCACAGCTGTGCCATGCTCTATCCCCTCAGAAGCACCCTGGTGTGGCAGAAATTTGTCCCAGGACTCTCATTATGCGAATGGGCCAGACAGAAGGAGCTTCTTACTGTCATGAGGAGGAAGACAACTCTGAGCTCCTATAAATAGCTGTTTAAAAATAGCCCCAAGTTCTAGTTATGACAAAGAGTCTCAAGGAGGCATTTGCTATAATGCAGCTTGATCAGCTTAAAGGCTGAAAGGCAGACACCTACCTTCATCTGCCTCCACATGAGCCGACCAACACACCCAAAGCAATGCATATGCTTTCAAGTTGTTAAGATAAACAGTTGTTCCAAGCCAGGATTCACCCACTTCTCTCCAAGAAATTGTGTAGGTTTGGTGAAAAATGTGACCCCTGACATTTCACTGGTCCGTGGGAGTTGTTTGTAGTTTAAACTCCTGCTATTCCTGCTTTTACTCAACAATGTATGACATCAGCTACTGCCGGCCAAAAATACTAATTTAAATAAGGGTGAGTAATGTTGTCAGTTTCTAAGCAACACACACACACACACACACACACACACACACACACACACACACACACACACACACACCTGCGTCATTTCCTACACACACAGGGTCTGAGAGCATCCAGCGCTCGCTGCCAGTTGCGCACAGCGAGGACTCCATAGAAACCCGTCAGACTCAAGAGTTTGTTCTCATACAGATAAACATGAATGCCCTTATGAAGGGCACGAGTTGTTAAGAGAGACAATTTAATTATTTGCAAGGATAACGAGATCCTTCACGGATTTTCATCTGCTGGTTTTCAGATATTGCAGCGGACTCTGAAGCTCGTCCTGATGAACGCAGCGGTAAAGCTTTTGTTGCGCATGGAATAAAAAGACAACAGGACAGAGAGAACATGCATGATTTGTTCAGTGCAGGAGGAATGCGAGCATTTACTGGGGACATGTTTTGTTTCGGGCTGTCACACCGTGCGCTGCGCAGAGCAGCGCCGTTACGCGCGTAGATCACCGGTCACCTGTTGAAGTTGCCCGATGCGCGGTGAGCTGCTTCACGCTTCGCTTTTCATACGGCGGGATCGTCTTGCACAGCGCTTGAACAAATGCTCGATCCGTCCTCCGGTCTGTATGATGCGCTGGTTCCCCGTTATGTTGTAGGATGAGCGCTGATCTGGAGCGCGTTTCGCTCAACACATCGGTGAACTCGGCCGGCTCGGGCGGCCGTGCGCTTTCGGCGAATGTACGGAGGCTCCACAACACTCTCAACCTGCTGCTCAGCGACCTGGAGAGAGAGCAGTTCATCCACTGTCTCAATGTGTACCACGCCAAGCGCAACGTCTTCGACCTGGTCCAAACTCTCAAAGTGATTCTCAACACGCCCGGGAAACGACAGCTGCTGCCCATGCTGCGTCTGGTTATCCCGAGGTCCGACCAGCTGCTGTTCGACCAATACACGTCCGAGGGACTCTACCTGAAGACGGAGCTGCTCCCCAGCAACGGCAGCACGGAGGGCTTTGGAGACGAGGGCGACTCAACTCTACAGAAATATGTCAGCTCCCTGCACGAGCAGCCGCTCAGCTCCGGCTGTCCGGACGGTTACAGCGCCGCAGCGGAGCTGTCGGCTTCCATGGCCCAGCCGTTCTTCGAGGCTGCCTTTGGAGAGGTGCGCCAAGTCACCCTGACGCGCTCCAGGAGCCACGAGGGTCTGGGCTTCAGCATCCGCGGGGGGTCGGAGCACGGAGTGGGGATCTACGTGTCCCTAGTAGAGCCGGGCTCATCCGCCGAGAGAGAGGGACTGAGGGTCGGGGACCAGATAGTGACTGTGAACGACATGATGTTTGACAATGTCTCTCACATCGAAGCAGTGAAGGTAGGATTTAAGCGTGTGTGCGCGCGTGCGTGAGTTTAAACAGTCATTTTCTTAATTACTTAACCACTTGAAACCTGAGTAAATTGTCTTAAGTACCTTCAAAAGCATTGGGAGAATGCAATGAGCAATATGATATGGCCAAAAACTAGCAAGGAATTAGTAAAAAGTAACAAGAAAAATACTGGAAAATAAGCCACAAAACAAAAAGAAAAATAATTTTGAAATATGTTATTTTCTGCAACATAATCTTAATTATAATAATATTTATATTTTCTGGACATTTTTCCCTGGTTAGACTTGGATAACATTTGCTAATAATCGCCCCCAGCTCATTTTAGCTCATTTTCTCCTCATCGTTTACATTTTTTTCAGTCATTTGAAGGACATTTCAAGTTGTTTGTTACATTTTTGCCATGTTTCTAAAAGAAATCAAACCAAATTTCTCAGGTTTCAGAGGTTTAAATGCTTGTGAAATGTGTCTGAAGGCAGACAAGAAAAATGATGTCACTGCAGGTGTTAAAGGGTTAAACATCCCCGGTTAATCTAGCTAAGAGGAAGAATTCAATAACAGAGTGTGTAAGTGTGTGCTGGCTATATTTCTGTAGACTCTGCGTGTGTATTCCAGTTGTAGCCTACACACTGCATGCTTCAGGCAGAGGGAATACACATTAAAGCACTGGGCCATGCAGCGCTGCCCTAAAAAACAACAGTAGCTTGTGACAGTGCTGTTTCCTCTGTGGGCCCTCAGGTCCCACTGGAAGCTGCCTCCAGTCCAACTACTTACTTTTTTACAAATTCTTCTACACCACTACATTGTGGGTTAATGCTCTGTGCTGCTTGCAGGCCGAATTAAGAAATCAAACGTTCATAGGCAGATAAAATGAAATCTCTTTTCTCTTTTTAAAAAGAAGAAAACAGCAAAAGGTTTAAAGCAGGTTCCATGTCACAGTCACCAAGGCTCGCTGATGAAGTGTTTGTTCAGCCTATGAATTTGAACTGACTACACTGCATGTGCAGATAGGGAAGGTTACAGTAAACTCATGTCACCACTGTAAAGGTGTTTCAAATGATGGTAGAGCAGGGGTGTATATAATGTGAAAATGCTTAGTGGGCAGCAGCTTCTTGCATCAAATAGGAATTTACCCTTAGGGCCCGCTTTAATATTACACACACTCATATCGCTCTGTGCAACCTTTAAAAAATATTATATATTATTATTTTCTATTTTCATTGAGTTAATTTTTTAATTAATACTAGTCCTAATCATAAATACCAACTACTCATTAATTTCACAATTTTAACCCTTTAAATGCCAGTTTTTTGTTATGGTACTGTGTTTTCATATGGAAAAATGTGTGTGTGTGTGTGTGTGTGTGTGTGTGTGTGTGTGTATATATATATTATATATATATATATATACATATACATATAAAGATAGATAAATAGATCAATCACAGCTGATATATGTCAATGATTTGCAGCAACATTGATTGTGACAGTGCACCTAGTGGATAAAGCATGTATTTTCTCCATATGCAAAATATGGTAAAAATGATGTCATCAGGTGGAAAATAGTAAAAACCACAAATTCCAAGTCAAAAGCCCCGATTGATGCCCAGAAATAAGACAATGTATGTTTTTATGATTTGAAGGCTGTGAGATGAAAAACTGCGGTTTGATTAATAGGTTTCAGTGGTGCACGAATGTAATAATTTTTTTTATATACACAATCTTGCCAAAATGTATGTCAAATGCATTAACACAGCCAAAATGATCAAACAATGAAGAATGAAAAGACACTGGTGCTCGGGGTCAGATGCTGCTGCTGCTGTGTTAGCTCTTGCTAACTGGGCAGAGACAGCAGGAGGAGAGTGGCTCACAGAGACAGTCCTTCAATGCTGCTTCCAAAACAATAACTCATCATCTGCGATCATCTGTCACGACTCCCCACCATCACAAAGAGATTGTAATTATGAGGGAAACACTGAATACTGGCATTGTAACACCCCCACCCCCTCCAACCCCCCACCCAAATTCAGTTGCAAAAAAATGCTTGTAAACGTTGCTAGAAAAGCTGCTGTGAAATAAGGCATTTAAGGTAGCAACAATCCCAATAAAAAGGCTGCGAAATCCTGGAGGGCCTGCCATTTTCTAAGGAGTATTTTAGGAGCTGACTTGTGTGAGAGTGCCAGCTACTGTTATAAAGATTTAATTTAAGAGAAAGAAACAAAATATCCTTCTGTCACATCGATATTCTGCTTGACGCAGATACGATGTGAGCGAGGGAAAAGAATGTGGGAGGAAAGACACTTAACGGAATAGAAGAGGGCCAAGGTCTCAAGGCAGCAAAGTAAAAGTGTTGTCACCATGTTTAAAAATATCCCTCATGATGTACTATTTTATTGTCCAAGAAATTAATGTTTCATTTGCCGCAACTATCTAAACTGTCTGTCTGCCGAACCCTTTTCTTATGACCTTGCAAGCTTTTCTCACTGAGTCAGACTCTAATAGACTTTACCTACAGCAATTTCCAAAGAGAAACAACACTTTTTCTGGCGACTGAATGTCTCAGGCCTTGGTTGACGTTGTATTTAAGAGCAAATAAAGTGGCTTTTTCACCTGCCGATACAAGACTTTATTGAATCAGCCCAGCATGAGGGGAAAAACAAGCTCCCTTTCCCTGACAGTGCTGAAGATGTGTTGCAGCTTATTTTGTTCTTCCTGTCAGGCAAACAGGCACTCCTGGGTATCTGTGGCATATTGAGGCAGTTGGTGTTTTGTCGATAAGCAGCAGAAGTTCCAAAACGGCTGTCAGGTTTTTAATAGAAGAGTAGACATTGCACAGATCTTTTAGTTAGGTGAAGTTAAGCATAATGCACTTATTCTCTTTATTTATGAGAGGGGAGTTTTCTAGCATACAGGTTCACTTCCATGGTATGTGGCCCACTGACTTCTCTCGCTGACCTCGTCTGCAAGCTCCCGTATGTCCCATGGACTTTACGTTGAGATTGGGGTCGACGGATTATTGACCTGGCCAATTATTGGGACAGATATTTGTCATTTTGCAGATTATCTGTATTGGTACTTTATTTCAATGATGGCCGATAACATTAATTATTTAAAAAGTGAAAAGAAAGTGTCAGGAGCTGTATAAACCCCAGGGAGCTATTTTTATTTATTCATTATATCTCTATATCTATATATATATATCTTATTGAAATTTTCACTTGACTTCATAAAAAAAAGTTGCTGGGAAACTTGTTGTTTATCATGTTGGACATTTCTATTTTGATTAAACACTTTCTAAAGGCATTGAACAAAGTTTGTGTTGGAGTTTGTTATATTCCAAATTCGAACAATTGAAAGATAGATTTTCATTGTTATTGTAAATGTATATCCATTCCAAATATTGCTTATCAGTCTTATTATCCACTAATTATTGGTATCAGCCCTTAAAAACCAGTATATGTCTACCCCTAGTTGAGATGATGTCACGGATTTTTAAATCGCTTTTCTCAGCTTGGATAAATTTCTACAAATAGGTATAATACAACCACAGAAAAAAAATTGGAATAGAAAGATTTATGACTGACCTTGTTTGCAGACCTTTCTTTTACATTGGTGGTCTATGGGAAAAATGCTCTCTGGGCCACAGGGGATTTTTTCTCTGCAGTACTGGAAGTGACCACTGAAAAAAATCCAAGGCTGAGCAGCCTTTTTGGGGGCCTTCGTTAAGGGAGTAGAATATCTCTGCTCATGTGTGCCCAAAGGAGATTCGAGCACACAGAACCACACCTGCAGAATATCTCTGCTCGCAAGAACAAAATAGTGGCCTGAGAGGAGAAAACCTTTGCGCAGAATCTGAACAACTACTATCAATGTTCTCCTGCTCAAGAGTTTCACCTGCTCGCACACAAGTGTTTTTTTCTTTTTGGCAGTAAGTGGGCAGACCCAGTCACCGTAGCATTCCTAAATAATTGGTTAGCTTGCCATCTTTTTTGAATGGCTGTTGTCTTTGTATCTGGGCAAGGACGGAAGTAACTGCCTGACAGCACATGCACGATGGCGTCTGCCATCGACAGCATTATGACAACGAACAAACCACAAACAGTACAACAGTAAAAACGAAAATTTGTAACATTAGATTATGATAATGTTTATTATTGCTAAAAGTGAATATTTCAGTCGGAAAAAAACTGTTGTTGCATAGTATGTTTTTCAGTTATTCATATACTGCTGTTAATGTGGACTGTTCAGTTATTTTGATAAATAATTGCTGTTTTGCTTATGCTCGTTAAACCTCTCTTAACTTATATCGCATTGAAAAAAAAAAGCCAGGCTACAACAGGAAACCACACACTGCTGTCTGGTTGGTTTCATCCTTGCTGATCTACTTTTGTAGGGTTACATTAATTTTCCAGAGAAACATATAGGCTAATGCAAATAATTACACTTTTATTTTTTATTTTTATTTTTCTTAACTCAAGCATGAAACAAATAGAGCCAAAGAAAAGAAAGAATAACAAATAAATAGTAAATAACAAAAAAAGGAAATCAAGAAATAAAAAGTCTTTGAGGTTTTTGAATATTTCGTATTTGTTGTTATCTTAGAAGATTTGCAAAAATTATCTTGTTAACTGTAGGTCTTTCTGTAGTTTGTCTATGTTATGTTGCTGTAGACATGCACAGCAGTGAAACAGACAGCAATGTGTCGTTACCTGTCAGAGTGTGGCATTTAAAAAAAAATCGATTCAAGTCAAATCAGGTTTAATAAGCAGAAACGTGGCTATTATTCATCAAAATATTTGCACAGTCACAAGATATTCTGTTCGCAATTATTGTTAGTGATATGTCTTCATAGTTATACTGTGCTCTTAACTGCTGCTCCAACAACTCTGGAAAGGAAGGGCACTTTCTCCTTAAAAATATCTTTTATAATGCATCTTTACAGAATCACATCGCTCTGTCTAAAACTGCATACCCTGCATGGGTAGCATGGTTATGATGGATGGATGGATGGATGGTATGATATGAAAAAAACATGGGATGAAAGTTTGTTGATTTATCATCAGAAGCCAGCAAATCCTGAACAGTAATGTGTGCTGGGGTTTAATCGCTCCACAGCACAGTCACATTGATCTTGTTGAGGATGGGAAAATTGCGCTACAATGTTGTAATGTTTCTCAGCCTTTATTGTAACCAATTTCACACCAGTGTTGTGGGAACTGAATGGCTTTCACAATCCTCTGTGCACTGGAACTGCCAACTTTAATTGTCAGTGAAATTGTGTTTAGCACATGCCAGTGCAGTAATGGCGGTGTGGCCACTGAGCACGACACATTATTCAGCTGCTGGATTAGTCCATTGCTGGAGCTGCTGCAGCAGAAATGCTGGTCAGGTGAGAAAAATGTTGTTTGTTGTGAAATAGATATCATACTCATCCTAAAACCCCCAATTTGGCGTTTTTACATTTCTGTTTGAGTGCAGATTAAAAACATAGATTCAACATGTAAATTGAGCTTTAAGATTCACTGCTGACCTTGGAGATGGCATTTTGACAAAACACTCTGATCACAAGGTCCACTTACTTGGTATCTCTGATGATTTTAGCTACACGATGTGGCCTTGCTAAATGGATGAGGTCTGCTCAGTGTCATGGAGCTGGTTCAGTTGTCGTTTTGTGATTTAATAAGGAACTTTGTTCATGTTCCAACAAGAAATCACATATGGTGGGGAGACTGCAACCCCTGTCTCTTTTAACGGATGGTGCCCCCCTTAATCTCTCTGCAGTCATCTGTGCTGATTTAGTGCATTAAGTGAGGAAAGAGTGCTCCAGGGGATTCCAATTTTCTGCAGGCCACCACAAAGGTTTACATCACCCTGGTTCCCTTGTCAAAAAGCCTATGGGATTTTTCCATTGGATTTTGGATCATTGCAAAAAATAAGATTTGTGAAAAACAAATGTTAATGATAGGGATGCATCCAATATTAAGATCAGATATCATTTGACAAAGTAGCTGAATCCATTCACTTCTATTCGTTGGCAATGTGAACACCATAAGCATTTGTTTGTTTGACCAAGTAACTCTGGTAATTCTCAAGTTCAGCTGCTATATTTTATTTCAAATTCCTGTTTGCACTAAATATTTACAAATACATTTGTTTACTGTTTGTTTGACCAAGTTATTTAAGCTACTTACTTATTGATTCTCAGTTTCAGCTGCTACATTTTATATATATTTTTTTATTTAAAGAAGTTCGACCCCTTTTTATTATGAAATTGAATACTGTTCCAAGTTGCTGCTAGTGCACAATTGTTTTTAATATAATAACAAACAAATAATAACAACTCAGTACATTTAAATCTATTTGTTAATTTGTTACATTTTGTTTTACAAAGTTAGAAAAGTAAAGTTTAAGTTAAGCCTGATGCCTTTGTCTCTTCCACATGGTGAATTAAACAGTTTATAAATTCAACGATGGTATTGGATCTGTATCAGGAATCGACAAATATGCAAAGCCCAGGTATTGGTATCGGTATCGAGACCTAAAAAGTCGGATCATTAATGGCGTCCTCTTTGGCTGAGCTGTAATGTTAGCTAGCTCAGTAGGTGAGCTAGAAGTAGATTCACGTTTCCTTCTGCACGGTGATACGGTTGGTGGGTGTAGTTCAGTAGAAAGAAAATAGTTCCTGCATGAAAGTGCTCACAGCAAGGTCTGTGGATTATCTTGAGTAACCGGGTCATGATTTCTGGAAAGAGACATTGCTGTTGAGTTTTTCCAAATGTGTTTTTTGGCGCTTTGAGCACCACAAGTAGAGTGCCATCTCTTTCCATTATATTGGAGAGAAGGCAGACATCTCTACGGTCGATCTCCAACACTCAGCAACTCACACCAAAACAATCTAGACTGATAACTATCACTACAGTTAAGGGGAAAGATATGAATTTTTTATTTTGGGCTGAACCGTCTGTTTAACACACAGATTTTAGATAGTCATCAATTTTCTCATCTCACTCTTAAAAAGAAAGCAAATATTTATTTCTCAAAATATTGAACTTTTCCTTTTAAGCAAAGGCGCCTATCATTTAGTGTGACATAACTTTATCAGAAAGACAGTTAAACTCCTGATTCAATAAATACATGCAATAAAACCATCTCTTTCTTCTTCTCTGTTGACAATGAGGGCAATATTGTCCAGCTTTGCTGCAACCAAAATAATCTATGTTTACTGCTTATCCATAATTATAGTTCCCCTGGGACAAATGTGCTGTTTCATTATTAGAATCCATTAATATTCAGAGGTATGGGAACGTGTGAAGCTCCCAGCTCCTGCTAAAGGCCGAGGCTTCTCCCCCCTTTGCTGCAGATCCACATCCCGCTCTCATCAAGAGCTGACTAATTCATTACAGCTTTTAATGAAGATGCTAACATTTAAGGCCTGCTGCACCAAGGCGCTCGCCTTCGTCTGAAGCGTGACTTCAAAGCTGTTTACCAGCAGGGTGGTAAAGGCCAGGAAAGTAGCCGTATACACAGAGGACCTCATTTGTGAAGATAAGTGTATTTAATCTAGATTTAGTCAGACAACTGTAAGAACAGTTGTGAGGAGCAACACTTGTGGGAAATCGACGAATTGACTTGCCCTGAACTCGGTAGGATTTTAGCCATGATTAAAGGTAACCTTTTAGAATAGTTTCAAATTACTGGAAAGCAAAGATCAGAGAGGTATTGTTTGAGGGGAAAATTAACTTTTTTTGTTTTCACAAACTCTACAATTGAGGTCAGGGTAAAGAGCACGGACACTCAAGTTGCTTTTCTTGGGGGCCAATTTTGCAAAATGACAGGACACCAAAGGCCAGTCGCAGCAGTCCCATACATGTTTCTAGGATTTTGGACATTACTACAATCTTAGGACGTGACTAGGATTTTATAATATTTCTACGTCTTTAGGACATTTCTCAGATTTTAGGATGTTTCTGGACATTAGGGGCTTAGCTAGGACTTTTGTCACGAGGGGTATGCTAGATCCTTCGCCAGCACTTTTTTGATAAACAAGCTCTATTTTGATGCTGTTTTATGCACTCTGGAATTTTATGTAAACTAACAGGACCAAAACAATTCCCGTGTGAATCATGTTGTTTTTATTGTGAATTAGAATATGGCTGGGGGGCCAACTGTCACCCTATTGGGGGCCAGATTTGGCCCGAGCACCATAAGTTGAGTATCACTGGTGCAGAGAGTTGCAGGGATGATGGGGTTTTTTGTCACCGATGCAGAAGTCAGTTTCACCTTGGTTCCCTCATCAAAAAAAATAATGTGATTTTCCCACTAGATTTTGGATTATTGCAGAAAATAAGCTCTGTGGCAAACAAACGTTCATGATACTTACAAGTTTTGCTGATCAACATAATCTTCACAAATGAACACTTCTTACATGATTTTAAAGCGTAAATGCAATCACCGCAGGTAAACAGCTAGTGATAGGCTATAGAACACCACAGTCACTTGACTTCAAACGTCACTCAATGTCACAAGTAGTGTAATTATTGACATACATACAGACAGCACAAAACAGGAAAGTTCCAGGAAAGTTCCTGAAATGTTTTGACAGTGCTGACACATTTATTGCACTTATTGTCAGACTCTTTTTCAGACTATTTTTGAACAAGTCTGTTGTTTATTGGTTGCTTTGCGGTGTAGGCTGTTGCAAATGCTGTAATAGCAACTTTCTCTGCAGGATTCTCTGCCATTGAATAAGGCTTTCATCATATGAGGGAATGTGTTTGCATCTGCATTTGTAGACCAGCCAATAGGAAGACTATCTCTGAGATTGGCTAAAGTCCAAAGTCTCCCATCAAAAGCCAGATTTTCTAAGTCCTGAAACAGAGCTAAGAGCTGAGGAGTGTATGAGATTTTTGCCAAAATGACATCAAAATAAAATTGCTTACCCCAGCTTTAATGGCTGCCCGTGTGAGCTGATTTCAAGCTCATGCTCATGTCAAAGGTTTGTAATAACTGAGATTTACAAAACATTCAGGTGTACGTGCTGCTGTATAAATTTGATGAAATGAATGTAAATGCATATGCATGTCCTTGTGCGTACAGACTGTTTGAATTGTGAATCTACACAGAGTATCATGCATTTAGCCCCAGGTGTGATGAAAAACTCATTCTTCCTCCTCCTCCTCCTCCATTCATTCAGGAAGAAGCAGAGCAGCTCACTCAAAGCTCAGGAGCAAACTGATCTCCACACCTGATGCTATTTATACACCTGCAGGCAAAGACCTGTATCTATATCTAGAACCCTTGCAATGATAAAAATGCCTGCGGGTGTATAAATAACACCAGGTTTGGAGCTCTTCTTGAGCTGTGAGTGAGCTCCTGCCTCCTCTGCTTCTTCCTGAATGGATGGAGGAGACAGGAACTCACTCACAGCTCAGGAGACAACAGACCTGCTCACTCCATGCTATTAATACACCAGCAGGCACCAGGGCAAAGACCTGTATCTATATCTAGAACGCTTGCAACAAGTTAAAGTGACATGAAAGGGATAATACCAAATTTCATTAAAGAGAGAAGAACTTCAATTTAGTGATGTTTTATGGAACTGTTTGATCAGATGCTTAAAACTGAATTCAAGCCAGCAACACAGGGCTGATGAGAGAAGCTACTTTGACCTCACTCACCCATCAGTCTACAATGCCCTGGCTGGGATCAGGACTATGATCGAGTTGAAATGCTGCTGGTAAAGATTTACTATAAAGTGAATGTGTCCATCATCCTGGCATTTGCACTTGAGATGAGAACATGTTGGACATACATACATTTTGGTTGCATTACCCCAAAGTACTACCTGTAGCCTGTTCTGACATATATCAACCCTGTGTCCTATGGATTATACCCCTCTGTAGTATCCTAAGGCAACAGTTTGTGTGATATCCTACTGAAATGCACACACAACCATTCCTATTATAATCTACTAATTAGTCCCTCACAAATGAGGTTACATACATATCGTCAAGGTACATACTTAGGGGCAGTGTCCACCAAAGGGCTTTTTTTCTAGCTAAAAACACTGGGCGCTCCTCAGGAAATGGCCAGCTGTAAGCATTTGAAAGTGCTTTGCAGGCACAATGTTTTTTCAGCTGAGAAGTTTTCACTGCATCTGCTTGCGATGATACAGAATATCTGCTTAAATAAATGGCAGAATCTCTGCTCTGGATAAGGGGAAGGCTGAATGCAGGGAGAGGGGACAGACACCAGTCAGTGTGGGTTCATGAGAGGATATTTTTATGTATATACATATGTATATCACAGTATATTGTCATATTTCTCCTTCAGTGTTGTTGTTCAGCACTTGTTCTAGTCAGATGTGATAATCTGTCTTCGTCGTATGCTGTTTGTCTCTCTTCACTGTGATTGCACAGCTGAAGTCACAGTGCGTTTTACCCAAAGTTGAACATTTTTCAACTCTTGGTGCTTTGAAAAAAAAAGAAGAAAAAGACCAAAAAAACAAACAGCATTTGTTGTGTGGCGTAAATATGTAGCACTCCAATTAGAAAAAAACAAACAAAAAAAAAGGCTTTGGTGGAAATGGCCCCTTAATGTCAAGTTACTGTGGTTAGGTTCAGAAAAAGAAGAATAGCGATGATAAACCTCAAAATAACTCAGTTTACACAGTTCCACAGTTCTCCTGGGGAAAGTCCCACAAGAGGGTCCCATGTTTTGTGACCCATCCACCATCCTAACCTGCCTCCTTATTAATCCTGTTAGCCCATTGGTCACATTATCACAGCCTTCCCAAATGCATGGGTTATACATTACTGGCTCATGATTATGTATGATATGTACACATTTTGGTGAATCACTTTTCACAGAAAAATGTACAAACAGTACGTGAGAGCAGTCTGAATTCTGCTGCATCAGAGCAGTTATGATGGCATTTTGGGGAATTATAGCCCTTTAAATTGTCAAATTCTGAATCACAAAAAGTTTTATTCATACTGGTATCTTGCCATACAGACACATGGACACATCCCCTTATACATGTGACCGAACCAAAACCAAAAAAATTAACTGAAGGTGACTTGCAATCTTTCTACAATGCTTTCTAACCCAACATCAGCAAAACTGTCTGATAAAGACCATACGATAGAGTTGTTGTTGATCATTTGAACAGCTCCATAAAAAACTAACAGATGGACTTTGAGTGTATTTTATTTTGTCAATCTACTATTCAAAAATAAACAACAAACCCTCATACTCAAGTCTGCAATTGTTAGAGAGAATAAAGTGTGAATTAATAGATTTTGAAACAGATTCACTGTAGCTCTTCTGCAAATGGTCTAACAGTCCATTAGGAAAGTTTTCCTGATGAATTAAAGAGAAAACACCAGCCAGATGGATTATTTACAATCTTGCAACCTCAAAATTGTTATATATAATAGTACTAAACAGATTTGTAGTATGAAACATGAAAAGAGCCATTATAGGTACAACTTTTAAGCACAGAACAACAAAAAAAGATGTAACTGATACTCTGGTTAAGGCATACTGAAGTGGCTTCTTTCAGAGTTGTTTGTTGGATCGTCAAACAACGTTTGAAATGGAGTTTCAAAGGTCACAATTATTAAACAGGACCCAAAATGAACCTGTGGAAAACCCACCTGAACCTGACAGGCAGAAAAATCATTTCAAACAAAGAGGGACCTGGTCTGAAAGGAGCCTGAGAATAACTAGACTCGACCCTAACAGAGACAGAACATTAACACCGGAGGCGGCATTATGCACAATAATTAAAAAGCAGCCACACTGGAGGAGAGCAACAATGATAAAGGATGATGAAAATAAATGACTGCTTAAAATACAAATTAGTAGAAAATACCGCCTAATTTCACCTCCTGCACCACCAATAAAACAATCTGTAGCCAAAAGGGGCAACATCAGACCAGTTAACCAAGACCAAATTTATTGTCTGTCAATATCAAATTTAAAAAAATATTTGTAATTCAACAGCATAAATATTTTACATAAACTAAAATTTCCTAGAATGTTTTCTCCTGGTGATTATGTCGTGCAGCATGATAAGTACTTTTGGTACCGCATGGGATTTACTAGAGTCACAAGCAAGATTGTGGTAGAAACAGGACTCAAAAATAGGCTGGCATTTAACAAAAAAAAGTAATATTAGAAATAAAAATCAAACAATAAGGCCATAATTAATGAATACAATGTCTGATTACTGTAATGCGCATGAATGACCGATGAGGCGCAGTGGTTTGTGTTGATCAAACAAATGGACATTTCTGCAAACAATAAGCAAAACAATATGTTCCACAGTTCCTGCATCATGCCAGTTCCTACCGACAAGTGCATAGCCATAGCATCATGTGACCTAAGTGAGAGGGCCATGGGGGTTACAGCCCAGGTAATTTTTGGAGTCAGATCTAATATTTTTAAGAATAAAAGTAAGCTTAAAAAGAACCAAACCTAATTGTCCACCGTCAGCCTCTTCCCCGCCTGCATCTGTGTGGATAAGATATTTATCTCCTCAGTGTTGTCTCAGGATTAATGAATATGACGTTCATTTGGATTCGTGGCAGGATGTGTTTCGGTTGTAGACTTGATGTTTGCCATTATTTCATTTGTATGTTTAAGTGTAAACAGGCTTGGCCTGTTGTGTGTGAAATTTAGGGTCTGATCAGAGAGGTTGAGGATGTGTATTTTATGTGTGCATCATGCAACCCACATGACTGAAACATGAAGCCATTCCAGAAGTGCAAAAAACTGCAGTTCCTCTAAGGGCCACTTGAGGCTGGCACGAAAGCCCAGTATATAATATGTAATTTTGGGCTGTCTCAGGTGTAAGATGACCATCGTAAAAGAAACATAGCAATATCTTTGGTCGTGGCTCTAAAACTGTTGTCCTACGCTGTGCAGTGAGAAGGGTTTAATGATGGCTGTTGTCACGGTTGTACAATCAAAGACAGTCTGGGATCAAATTCTGACAGTGTCAGAAATGTGGCATGAGTATCTCACTGTGTGACTGCTGTTATGACCTACATCTACTAACCAACCAATAGAAATGCAGCAAGAAATGACACACTGATCAGCGTGACTCTGCTAAATGCTAGTAGATGCTTATAAATACTTTGAGCTGTCATTGCCAAACTGGAAAGCCAAGTCAGCCTCTCTTCCCAAGCCACAACTGCATCCACATTATGCTCCTCTTTTTCAGACTTTTTCGACACACCTAAATGCTATCATAGCGAGCGCTCAGTTTGCATGTTGACGTAGATGGATGTAGGTCAAAGCCTGCGATTCAGTAGGTGATGTTATTGCACAGTCTGCATACACCAAACTTGATGTTGTACACAAGTTTATTAAGATCTGTTGCAGAGTATAGCTGCACTTAACTTAGAAGTTTGCAAAAAATCTTGAAATAAAAAACTGCAGTCTATGAGATTGCAGTCTGCAGGGGACTTAACAGTGAGTCAATCCCAAAATGTTAAAATGTCCAACTAAACAGCAAAAATATACATATTTACAGCCCGCTACAAAAAACTGTTTTGGTGGTTTCTGTAGCTAATACCCTCTTAATATAAACTTGCTCATTTACATTTTATTTAGGTTTAAAATTACACAGAATTAAGGTGGGGCTGCTTGAGTGACAGGCTGTCCGTCAGTAATGTCCTTAGCTTCCCTGTCAGATCCACCCCACTCTGCTCCAGAGCTCCAACCTCTCCAACTCGAGGCTTCAAAACAGCAGTCCACAAACCAATGGGTGATGCCACGGTAGCTACGTCAATTATTTATACAGCCTATGCATCATCAGTAAGTAACTACATCAGTAACTTATAGACCTGTGTCTCGTTTCAATGTATATGCCACCCAGCCCCTGCTTGAGCCTTGACATTATGGCCCCTGCTCAGATGCATTCCTTGGTGTATTATCTTCACACAGTAGTTAGTCAGGTGTGTGGAGGTGAAATAATAGGCAGAATTTGAACATCTTTATCAACTGAAAGACCTTGAAACGACAAAGACACAGAATTTCTAGAGAGCCCTCTTCTGAGTGGAGCCATTCACACCAAGTATTAACACTTTTACGTTTTTGCCACTAGTTGGTTTGAGCTCTTCAGTCTGCAGTGTCTGCCAGAGTACACTACTTTATCTCAGTGTTGCTCTGGTCATTGCGGTCATGGATCTGTTTGAGGCTTTGTTACCATTGTGTCACTGTCCCTGTCCACGCTGGATCTCTTTGTTTAGTTAGCCACCTAGACTTTACAATTGTGTAAACTCCTCTTGTTTGCCTCTCAGACATCTGGCTGTCTTCTTGCTCCATTTCTTTTCTGTCTTTCCCTCCCTGCTTTCTCTTGCTCCCCAGTGAAAGCTGTGTACACTTTTTAGAAACTCTAACAGAATATTAAACCCAGAGACTCTCCACAGAGGAATGAATATCAACAAAATCCGCCTCGCCACATGAAACTCAAAATGGGAATAGATATTCGTGGGGCATTTCAGTGATGTTTGCTGTACACAGAGAGCACCAATCTGTCTTTCTTTTTTTTTTACGTGTGAAATTAGGAGTGCGGGTGCCTAGGCTCACTGTGTGCAGTGTCTCCAGCTAGAGATGAGGACTTAATAATGAAAAAAGTCAAACTGTATGGGGGAGAAGCACTGGTGATACTGCAGATGGACTTCATATACATAAACAGAGAGATTAATAATGCTAGACACACAAAAAGTAAAATGGGTTTGGTTGTTAAATGAAGCAGTCTCAAAGGTCCAAGTGAGATTTTGTTGGATTTCACTCACATACATGTTTGAATTATTCTTTGCAGAATAAAAACTATTTCTATTATGTGGAGTTCTATTAAGCAGTCACAATGTTTTAATAAATCATTGAACACGCTGTCAGTCGAGTGGTGACAGTAAATACAGACTAGACCTTCAGAATAGAAGCCACACCAGTAAAACAGGTTTGAAATCAGATTTTAAACAGACCAACAGAGAAATCAAGATTCTGCTACCATATTGCATATGGTATTTAGCTGAAAATAAGAACATTTGTTACCCAGCCCCATGCTAATGAACACATGAATAAACAACTGGGTCAAATGCCTCAATCACATAAATGCAAGAATAACTTACACATACCCAAATCGGCTACTTGGCTGGACAGTTACTGCTAGCCCATTCTCATTCAGTTGTTGACAAATATTGCCACTTTGACAGTGCTTTTGGTGCAAGATTCCGATGCCAAAAGCCACCTTTCACATCCACATGATACACCGCTTGATGGATTGAAGTGAGATTGCGGACAGAAGGAACCTGTTGTGTTCACATGATTCATGGCAGAACAGCATCAGGTTAAAACACTGCCTGTAATATTGTTATTGTTATTGTTATTGTGTAATGAGCACGAGGGTACCTATAGGGCAGACAGTAGGGGCGGTCAACAAACCCCGGACATTCCCATGGGAGTCCGATGTTCACTTCCCATCTGAATGTGATGTTTTTTCTCTACATCTTACCTTGTGCTTCCTTCCTCTAATCCAAACCATCCATGACAGCAAGTTAATTTGTTGATGTCACAGTGTTGGTTGCCATGTGCTTTTGTTGCCTGAACACAACCACTTGTAGGGTAATCCCACCGTGTGCTTATGTTGACATCTCAGACTGTAAATAGCAGTAGGATACCTAGAGCATAATATGTATATCCAGAAATCCACTGTGCGTCTTGTTACTGCTCACTGCTGTAGGCCTGTGCTCTGCGCTAACATTAGCTGCTGAATGAGTCTGTCCCTGTGCATGGGCTCATTATATGAAACAGCTTCTTTTTTTTCAAAATTTTGGGACCTAATTTATATACTTAGCAATTTTTTAATCAAATAATTTGGTTGGATGGTTTATAGCACATTTTTCTGTGGTGTGACAAACTCAGAACACATTAATCTCAATTAGATTTAAGTAGACTGATACCACTTATTACTGATTTTTGTTAATTATAATTAATAACTCTGGTTTGGTTTAGAATTTGCAGTAGCTGTAGAGAGAGCTCATCATATATACCGTGTATATAAAACTCTATTTCACCAAAAACTCAACTTATGCCCGTCTGATTCATACGCCTTGATATAGTCAGCCTTATTCTAGCAATCTTGACGAAAGTTGGACCTCAAAATGCACACTTGCATGACCAACTTTGCAATTATAGAACTGTATAATGAGGTAACATTGTAATAGCATGGCTACTAAACAGTACTTAACAGCTAGTCAACGATGCATTATGATAACTGCTTTTATGGACCACACTTCATTAGCAATTTGCATCAAACATACATGGTTGTTTTTGAGCAGTCTACAGGGAATCTTTCCTCCAATGCTCTGCTGACCGCATCACTCCACCTTGACAGCACATGACGCTCTAGTGGGACTTGTTGTCATAATTTTGAATAGAAGCCTGTCAGAGCAGCTCTGCTCCTGGAACAGGTACAATGCAAGAAAACAGCCGTGCTTAATGTCTGTTGCCATCCATGTCATGCTAATCCTGTTGTGGTAATCAGGTTGTCTGGCAGATAGGACAATGGTAGAGATGTTTCTGGGATTTCATCCTCATTAAATGTCTCCCCACAGCTTTGACAAGTAGGCAGGCGTCTCTTGGATGCTGTCCTTGACGAACAGCTATGGGGACATCTTCTAAGAATTACTGGGCAGAGGTGGGACAGGGGAATTATGGCTTTCAGTGAATAATAGACATCATGCAGTTAGTGTCTTCTATATGAAATATGATGAAGTCAATTAGGTGCTGAAAAACCCAGGACAACCTGGCCTGAAATTCCATTATCTTTAGAGTAGCAATAATAATATTTTTATAATAACAATGCATTAAATGACAATTTGAGACTAGTGCAAAAATGTAAAAAGGCTTCGCTAAAAGGCGTGATGAACCTACAGAGATTTATTGCCTGAGTCTGCAGCTCTCCTCGGCCCTACAAAGTTTAAAAGCAAGTTTCAGCTAACCAAATTGCCAGAATAAATGTTGTTATTCGTTCAATTTGCACATAATTATGTAGTAAATACATTGCAACTTCACAACAACTGTGGTTAATGTGTGGTTAGGTTTGGGACCAACAGCACTTGGTTACAGTTCAAAAAAGATTTTGCTTACAATGCCAATATTGGGGAAACAATCACCGTGAGAAAAGCAGTGATGGTTCAGGGAAAGAAACAACAGCTTTTCATGGGACCATCCCCACTGTAAAAAAAAAGTGACAGGTTCCCAAGAAAACACCCACATCTGGGGGGCTAAAACACTGTTCAAAAAGGCGCCAATCACAGCATTAGGTGCCTAAAAAATGTCTGTTAGCTAAAAAGCCACAGGAAACACATGGACAGGTCCCTAAAAAAACATGTTTGGGGGATAAAAAGCTACTGTAAAAAACAACAGCAACAGGTCCCTAAAAACACCTAAGTTTTTGGGATAACTACCCACTGGAAACACAGCAATGATGTGTTGTTTCTTCCTCTCTCACAGCAGTCTGTAGCTTAGCAGGCGTCTCTCCAAGGTGTCATATTATCCACAACCCCCTCACCTCCAGATGACAAAGTCAGCTCATATACCACATGTCCCTTTAGAAAACTTTAATATAATATGTATGGAAAACTTGCTTGTACCTTTAAAATTATGGTTAACTTTCATCACTCTCACAGTGTCATTTCAACTATTTTCAGAGAAGAGGCTCTAAAAAGCCAGTGTACACTGATCAGCAACAAACAGCAGACAGACAGTTCAAGACTAGCTGGTGAACACGGTTGAGCATTTAGCAGTAAGGATCAGAATATTTGGATATTATTGTATGAGCAGTGTGGTTAGTCAGTTAATCAGTCTGCAACTTGAAAGCGCTGAAGTATCTGAAATATCTCAACAAAGAAGCTTCCAAAAGGACTTTATAAATGGATATTTAAGGTTAAAATATTCTGTAGTTGAAAACAAAAGGTTTTGGGGTCTAATCATAGTTATGATATAATTGTATTTATTAAAACAAAGGCATATTCTGTGCCTGTAGTAATGCCATACATTGTCTTCCTCTTGTAGAATCAAACATATTCGAACTAGGGCTGGATGATATGGCTTTAAAATTATATTGTGATATTTTAAGGCTATATCGAGATACACAATATTTATCTTAATATTTTTTTGGTTCTTTAAACTAGTTATAACTAATAAAATACGAAATTATTGAATGAACTGCAGCTACAGTTAGGTTAAGTAAAGTAGCTACTGTCATAATTAAGTTGCACACACTACTGTTGTCATAAAATTTAATAAAATACAGTTATAAGGAAGTTAAATAAAATATTTTTATAATGAAAATATTATTAAGCCAGCTTGTCACTCAAAAATGAAAGAAGTATTGTTATAATTTGGTAAATCACACGGAACCCATGGTAATTCTATGTTAATGGACCAGGCTCGTGTCAGGCCTGAAGCATCAATATTTTTTGCTGTGGACTTGAAGCGTCTGGTCAGTTGTTGGATGTTAGTAGACAATTAAACAGATACTGCAGCTGTGAACAGGCAACAAGATAACAGCTCCCCAGTTCAAATATTACTGATATTCACAGTGCACAGTGCTCCGTGGTTGCAAAATGCAGCTAAATATTTGCTATTCGAGTTTTGCAAATATGAACACATGCCTTGCCTGCTCACACTACCGCCACTACCAGTCATTACGTTAGACTGTTACCACAGCGCCATTATCTTGACGATTAATTCACTGTAAGTTGGAAACTAACTAACAGCTCTCCAGTTAATGTATTAATAGTATTTGCAAATGGTATTGGTCTACATGGTAGCTTTGTGTGTGTTTCTTTGAGAGCGAGAGAGAGAGAGAGAGAGAGAGAGAGAAGCTTTGTTCAAAACCCCTCACTCGCTCACTCACTCACTATTCTCTATGTAATGTGTGTTAAATCTGAACTATACAGGGAATAACCGAATGAGATTTTGGACACTACGCTGGAATTTTCTTCCTCTGGAAATGCACGATCGTTGTGGTATATGGGAGTAATATGCAGGGCACATTATATGTACGCTCAAATTTGCGGATCATTGTGGGTATTTTATAGTGCACTACATATTGAATGAAATTAACCACTAAGAATTTGAACACTACTAAAAAATGGCAAACACACTATATAGTGCACTATTTCCTTTATATTTATATCACATGTGGAACATGCCACGATACCTTGAGTATATTCGATATATCAACCACTCTTAATTTGAACATGTTTTATATCAGCCTGCTGTTTGTCTACTCTTAGCCACTGTGTGAATTCCATTTCAAACAATGACTGCTCCATTGTACCCGTGCGTGGAGAAACAGTATTACATAATCACAACCAAATGACTCCACTAGCACATTAGGCCCCCAACAAGCTCCAAAAAAAGCAGCTCTTCCTCAGATTACTCCATGCCGGATGGAGGAGGAGGAAGTATTTCAGTAGGTGAACTTATCCTCGGCTGTCAGTTTGATAAGGCCAACGTGATGCAGCCGCTTGTTATTAGAACAAACCTTGTTGACTGCATGGCTCCCTTGGCTGCTTTCCCTATCAAAACTGCTGCATGCTGCAGTTGTCAAGTGTCCTTGAACGCAACTCTCCATTTTTCAAAGCCCATATTCTAGATAACAGGCTTCAGTGTGTGGGAGAAGCCAATGGGAATCAACGAATCAGCTCCCTGATGTGGAGGAGCAGCCTGACGCATAGTATGGCCACAGTAGATCAGAGAACATAACAATTGTTGGGGGGGGAGGGGGGGACAAACAATACATATACAGTACATCAGTATTCTGTTGTATTTGTTTGTGCATGTAATCATCATACACTGGAGTCAGAAACCTAGATAAGCCCTTCTGCTGCTTTTTGTCTGCTAATGGCCATCATTCACTCAGTAAACACTGCTTATTGCTACTATCAACACATATGCAGATGAGGATAAACATGTTTTTTGATGGTTATATAATGTACTCATAAGACAGTCCAAAAACATCCGAGAGCAGACACGGACCAGACAAAAAAGAGAAACCTGTTCTTATTCCCAGGTCATCAAATAGGCTTACTGTCACTTTGTCATTGAGATGCCCAGGGTATCCTTCAGCATCTGTATGTGACGCACAGTTGTCCCGTGTTATAAAATGTTGTAAGACAGATGTCAGATGGTTGCGGTTAGGTCTAGGCAACAAAAATAGCAGCTTAGGTTTAAACGAACATATTTTTTTCGTTTTTTAAATTAGTAAATTAAATAGTAAATATCGTAAAACTTCAAATTTAAGCCTAGTCACAATTAGACGCCCAGTCCCTTTTAAAAGCCCGGGGTAGCTTGCATTTTGACAAATAAAGGCCTGTCTCAATTAGAAGCTTGGTCTGGTTCCCATACAGTTAATTTTTATAGAAGTTTTTTGGGTGTATTAAACCGGGTTGTTGGCTCCCAATGGAGCTAATGTTAGTTAGCTGCTTAGATTTTGCATACAAATATAACTGTTACACCTATGTTAGCTTTTTGAGATTCACGACAATTCAGTCACTCATCATTCATCAGTAATACCGGCATAGTAAACAATAAACAAAACAATAAACAATTTGATTGTTTTTCCCATCTTTGCTGCACAACAGTTTTGAGTAAAAGGAATTGAAAGCCTGTCACATGTAGAAGCCTGTTGAGTTCAGTGATTTAAGCAAATAATTGCCTGTTTTTAGTTTTATGGTGTGTTATCTGAGTGACATCAGAACATCACATACCCACATAAGGTACATAACACTATGTTAAAACAATGATGACTTTTGGTTTCACACAGGACACAAACAGCGGCCTCCTGGGTGAAAGTCTGTTTTTGTTTGACCCATCCATCACCTATCCCACCGTGTGCAGAGTCTCTTGCTTTTTATACTACATCAGTCATTCTGTTCTCATGCACTGTTTGTATGTATACCTACGAAAAGTAATGCAACCCAATTTATATATAACCCAGCTAATCATGTGCCAACCATTTGCATATAACACACGATTTAGGGAAGGCCAATGCACAGATGAGAGTAAAGAAGGAAGGAAGCAGGCTGGGGTGGTGGATGGGTCACAAAACACAGGATGTGTTGTCAAATGATGAAACATTGATTGTATTTTAACCCTTTAAATGCCAGTTTCAATACATGACGTCACTGCCGTTTTTGACAAAAAAAAAAAAAAGAGTTATTTTCAATACAATAAATGAGGGGAGGCTGGGAAATGGTTTTTTTTTTATCACAGTCTTGGATCTGTCAAAAATTAGCAACAACATTGATCTTGATGCATTTATAGTTTTTGTGCAGTGTCAGATTTAAAATGTAGGACCTTTTAAGCCACTAAGGACAAAAATGTCCACTTACAAAAACTGCTATAAAAATATTACAGATTAATATTTTTTCTCACTTTTTGGGGTTAAATCTTTCAATCAACTTCAGTCCTGATCAAAACTATCAAACGTTTATTTATTTTAAGGATTTTAACCCTTTGAATGCCAGTCTGATTACATGATGTCACTGCTTTTCATGAAAAATATACACAAATAAATGAATTATTTTCAAAATAATAAATAAGGGGAGGCTGGGAATTTTTGTAAAAGTCACAGTCTTGGATATGTCAAAGATTAGCAACAACACTGATTTTGATGCATTCGTAGTTTTTTGTGCAGAGTCAGATTTATAATTTTGGGACCTTTAGAGCTTCTTAAGACAAAAATGTCCACTTCCAAAACCTGCTGTAAAAATATTACAGATTCATATTTGTTTTCTACTTTTTTCAGTTAAACCTTTCATTCAACTTCAGTCCTGGTCAAAACTACCAAAAAATAATTTATCCTCAGGATTTTAACCCTTTAAATGCCAGTTTGAATAAATTATTTCATTGTTTTTCATTACAAAAACATGCAAAAATGAGTTTTTTTCAACATGATGAATGATAAAGGGGCTGGGGGATTTTTTTAAAATCACAGTCTTGAATACGTAAGATAGGAACAACAGCATTGATTTTAATGCATTTATAGTTTTTTTGTGTGCTTTTTTCTACTTTTTGGGGTTTAATCTTTTCATCAACTTCAGCCCTGATCAAAACTACCAAACATTTATTTATTTTCTGGCTCTTCAGTCCTGATCAAAATGACCAAATTACCATTTATTTTTGGGATTCTAACCCTTTAAATGCCAGTTTGAAAACATGATGTCACTGTTTGTCATAAAAAAAAAAAATCACATAATTTCATCTCACAGCCACTCCAGAATATTCTGATGCATTCTGTGATGCCAGGGTTTTATCTTGGAGGAAAGTAGTAAAATTTGTCATAATTACTGTATACTAGCAGATGGCAACATTTTCCCATCATAACCCTGTGCATGACATGCTTGTTATTTCAAAGTTTCTTTGCTGGTTGAATTTTGGAGCCCTGCCAGGCACCGAAATAAATCTACACAACTAATATGATGTAGGTGTGTTGGTACAGATGACAAAGTAAGAGCGCTGCTCTGTCAGTGCCAAAGGCATACAAGAGTGACACCAAAGGCCACCTTTCGCGTCCACATGCAATGCACACAGACGGAGCAGATGAGAATGAGGTTATCCACTGGCGGACAGCTGGAAGGCACCAGACGCATCCACATGCAATGCGCACAGACGGGGTCACTTGACAACGTGGCTGGACAGAACTGATGGCATTGTTATCATATGCTGATACCGGATACCGCCCAAAAACAACAGACTTTCATGAGGGAGTTTGGAGATTGCTTCCCTTGTGGATGTGTTTTTTTTCTTCACCTTATCACTGGCCTCTTTTGCCTACACCTAACCACCCCATCCCAACCATCATTACAGTCTGCACTATGGAAACATCAGGGGCCTCATGTATAAAGACTTGTGTGGATTTCCTACTGAAACATGGCGTACGCTCAAATCCAGAAAACGTCGTACGCACAAAAAAATCCTGATGCATGAATCTGGGCGCACGCATGAATCCAAGCACATTCCCTTTGTACATCCCAATCAGCGTGGAATTGAGCGCACATGTTGGAGTACCCGACCACTCCCTGTCCACGCCCCCATTTAAATACGCAAATCATATTTAAATAAGCCCTGCACCTGAGATTCCCCTCTCTGCACGATCAGAAAATAAGAAACAAAAGATGAGTAAGGCGGGATTTTAAGCTTCCATTCATTAAGTTTATACACTTACACGGATCACACACTATTGTTGCAAATTAGTGCAGAAGTGCGCCGGGGAGAAGGTGAGGCAGATAAGTCTTTACGCACGGGGTTATTAACATGAGTACGTTGCGCACAGTGACAAATAGGGGCTTGTTAGAAAGATCTGAAACTGTAGTTTAACCAGCAAAACACAGCAAGTCACTAACTCTAACCGCTGTAATGATGCGGTGAAGACGGGATATGATTTGGGGGCGCACATGCTCAATGCGCATCACAGGGACTAATATTAGGACAATTACACGACAAATTTATTTACCAAGAAGCCACCCATCGCGCACAGTGCCAGCTTGTAGTCTGTTCCCAACCATGCTGTTACTCAGAATGCGTGAATCGTGCGTTGAACCAGGCCACCTCGCCACAATGTTGGTTAACTGCATTTGCGCATCACATATGATCTGTACATTGATGGAATGAAAGTGTTTCCTGTTCACGTATACAAATTCATCATGTAACGACGCTTTTATAGCAATGTGTGTGCAGTCGATAGCTCCGATTACATTAGGAAAACCGGCTCTCGCTGCAAATTGCGCTTTAATGTTGACCTGTTCAGCTGCATGGTATGGGAATTTGATATATCTGGCTGACATGCGGACAATTCCGTCCCATACGGCTGGCATGGCTCGGCTGAGGGTCGACCGGCACAGTCCCGATCGGTCGGCCAGCTCCCTCTGGAATGCCCCGGTTGCCAGGAACCCCAGTGTGGTCAGCACCTGTATGGGCACAGGCAGCGCATGGCTCCTGGCTGTGTTGCGCTCCAAGGCCGGCCGCAGCTCTGCGCACAGTTCCACGAGGATTGCCCTCGGGAACCTAAAGCGGCTGATGAGCCAGTCGTCATCGTGTGCCAGTACATCGTCTCTGTCTCGAAACACACGCTCTCTTCTAATTGCACCATTTGCAATGTCCTCTAATGCTGCTAAAGCTGCCATTGTTTTCAGCGGTACTTTTTGCACCACTTTGCGCACGCTTTTATATCCACTCATGTAATTGGAGACACGTATGTTTGTGTGTGTGTGTGTTAATTGTTCACTGGTGTTAATTGTTCATGTGTCTCTGATGTGCACATCATTAAGTCATCATTCAGAGGACGGATTGGTTACACGTGTTTATTTTATGTTTCCCAGGATCACCTCTGAGTGTCGCCAAAGTATCAACGGCTGTAGAAACATGCGTACGCCAGCTATGAAGTTGGCGTGAGGCACCGCACATTTCCACGGTCATTTCACTCTTGATACATCTGAACTTTGCCGTGAGAAAGAGCGTACGCCACGTTTTTGTGCGTACGCACCCTTTGTACATGAGGCCCCAGGACCGTGCTGCTTTCTGCATGCTGTGACATCACAGTGACAGGCTGCTTCATCCCACCATGTGCATTTGTTGACATCACTGTAACAGCTTGGCAGGGCTCCAAAATTCAACAAGCACAGAAACCAAGAAATTGCAAGCATTTTATGCATTGGGTTATGATGGGAAAATGTTGCCATTTGGTAGTATACAGTAAAAATGACAAAGTTTCCTACTTTTCTCCAAAATAAAACCCTGACATTACAGAATGCATCATTATATTCTGTAATGGCTATAAGTTTCATAAATGTGTGTTTTTTTCCCATTTGTTTTCATTTGAAAACAGCAACCTCATGTAAACAAACTGGCAGTTAAAGGATTAAAATCCTGAAAGTAATTGAATGTTTTGGTAGTTTTGATCAGGACTGAAGTTGATTTAAAGATTTCATCCAAAATTATTATTATTATTATTATTATGAAATATTTTGAAGCAGTTTTTGGAAAATGTCATTTTTGTCCGTAATGGATTTAACAGGTTTTTAATTATAAATCTGACTCTGTACAAAAAACTATAAATGCATCAAAATCAATGTTGTTGCTAATCTTTGACACATCCAAGACTGGGATTTTAAAAAATCCCCCAGCCTCCCCTCATTTATTATAATAAAAATAACAAATTTTTATTTTTTTTGGTCAAAAATTGGCAGTGACCCCATGTAAAAGGTTAAATAAACAACGTTTAATCATTTGATAGTTTTGATTAGGCCTGAAGCTGACTAAAAGATTCAAGCCAAAAAATTGGGAAAAACATATTTTTATATAGTATTTTTATGAAAGGTTTTGAAGTGGACATTTTTGTCCTTAATGGCCTTAAAGGGTAGCGCATTTATTTACAGTATATTATAGACCCAGTACAAAAATTAAAATTGGAATTTCAAAATTTGTCAAGAAAAAAACCTTCCTACAAAAAATCATATCATATGCACCTACACAGCCAAAATGATTGTAAAAACAAACATGAAAAATGATCCATTTGGACAAAAATGTCCATAATGATGGACATTAACCCAGAGGGTTAAATGTGTAAGTTTATTTATATATATAACTTTCATTTAACCACTAGGTCACATTGATATTTGCAAGTGAAACCTAGCCAAGACCGGGTAATATTGCAGAGTAAAAACAAGCAGGACAACATCAAATCACAGCAGTGAAGACAGGTATGTCAAAATACAAAATACCATATATAATAGTGTGCATTTAAAACGCAGCAACATTTAATCTAGAATTTGTCAAACAAAGCAGCTGCAGCTAGCCATGACCACTTCCTTAATTAGAAATTAAAAATAAATGTGAGCTGCTAATTTGTAAAATATCATACAAGCAGTTGCGTCAGTTCAAATATTGTTGCAAGTGAATTCAGATTGAGAGCCCTGTGCTTCTCATGGAGACAGCAAGGGGTGCCTTTGTATTACAGTATAAGTACTATATGCCACCCCTCAGCTTGGTCACACCAAGAGACAAGAGAAAAAGAAATACCTAAATCTACCTTTCTTTCATCACATTTATGCACTAAAGCTGAGATTATTAGTAAATGAAATGAACAACTCCCTTGTTATTTGTTATTGTGTGAAAATGGAATCTGATTTCCCCTCAGGGTTTCATTTAATCAGTGACTGGATTTATGTGCATAATTGTTACTGTTCTCTAGCTGCTGGTACTACATACTTGGAATCGTTAGATTGAAAAGAGACTAAAGTGCAGTACTGCCTCCTCTGACTAGTATAAGCTAAAAACAAAAACAGAGCATAAATTATTTAATGATGTCTATATGCTGAAATAAGAGTAAAAAGTTTTGCATGGAATACATACATCTCTTTGTCATTTCTTGCTGTTGCTTTACCAGTCATCAGACAGAGATGTGAAATCTATCGTTAAAGGTATAGGTTGAATTATGGAGGTAGCCAGAAACTGACTGCATTAATGCTCTGTGTTGACAGTCAGTACACTTGGATACTGTGCAGAGAGTTTAAAGCACAGTTACAACTTGGAAACAGGAATATAGTGCACGTGTAGCACTCACTGAGGCTGTCCTTGCCTAAAATGAAAGGATTTTGAGAACAAGTTTAAGGATGATTCTGGTTCATTACAATTTGTCACCATATTAAATAGAAATAATTATTGTCACTGAACACTCAAATCAGACCTATCAGGCACAAGGTAATTAGCCCAACAACTAACAACTTTACAAAAAACAGTAGTATAATCGGATCATGATTTCTGGAAAGAGACATTGCTGTTGAGTTTTTCACATGTATGTTTTTGGAGCTTTGAACACCACAAGCTGAGTGCCACATAGTTCCATTATATTGGAGAGAAGGCAGACACTCTACAGTTAATATCATCAACACTTTTAAAATGTATTTTTTGATTTTGAGGTGAACTGTCCCTTTAGGAATATGTTCACATTTCACATTTGTCCGAAAGAGAGAGAAAGAGAGAGAGAGAGAGAGAGAGAGAATCAGGTGCAGTAACTGTGATAGATGAACAAGTAAAGCAAAGCAGCTGGCATGGGGGATTTGAGGTGACAGTCAATTTAACTCAATATACTTCCTCACACACACACACACACACACACGCACACACGCACACACGCACACACACACACACACACACACACACAACTGCAAATATATACAATTACATAACCTTTGTTTACTTCTATATGTGAGAGTCAATATGTTTACCGTCAGAAGGTATAAAAGTGTCAGCTGCGAGAGCTTATGTTGATCAGTATACTGTTTGCTTCTCTATGTGCTGCCAAGCAATCCATGGTCTGCGTCTCTACGCACACACCAGCCTATTATGTGAAGCTAATGCACCATGGGACACATCACTGCATGAGTCACAAGCAGAGGGAGGATGAGAGAACAAGAGAGAGAGAGAAAACAGTGCTGGAAACACAACAACTCATGTTTTCAGCACACTCCGCATCTGTGATTACTTGCAGTTCACAGTCATATTAGCATGATGAATATGTTTATGCATCTATTATTTTTCTTTTTTGCTTTAGTGAATAAATCAATCCAATATATTTAAATTAAAACTACACCTGCTGGGTGGCACGATGGCGTCGTGGTTAGCACTGTCGCCTCACAGCAAGAGGGTTCGAGGGTGCGAAACCCATTTGGAACGGGGTTCGGTCCGTGGGCATGGGCCCTTCTGTGCGGAGTTTGCATGTTCTCCCTGTGTCTTCTCTCCGGGGGCTCCGGCTTCCTCCCACAGTCCAAAGACATGACTGACTGACAACACTTGCTTAACCAGTCAAATTTGATGAAATCTTGAAAAAATGTTTGTATGTTGGATAATGATCTAAAGCGTGTGAGTGTTTCATATATTGTTGAAGTGGATATCAGAGAACAGCTAGATTGACGAGCACAAGACCAAAACCCGGGTTTGAACCAGGTTCGGTCCGTGGGCGGGGGGCCTTCTGTGCAGAGTTTGCATGCTCTCCCCATGTCCCCATGGGTTCTCTCCAGGGTCTCCGGCTTCCTCCCACAGTCCAAAGACATGCAGCTCAGGTTGATTGGTGACTCTAAATTGCCCTTAGGTGTGACTGTGAGCGTGACTGGTTGTCTGTCTGTATGTGTGTCGGCCCTGCGATAGTCTGGCAACCTGTCCAGGGTGTACCACGCCTTTCGCCCGATGACAGCTGGGATTGGCTCCAGCCCCCCACGACCCTTGCAAGGACAAGCGGTTATGTAAAATGAATGAATGAATGAAAGGTTCCGAACTTAGTTAAATGACCCCTGTTTAAGTGGCAGCCATTATAAGTGTTGCTCAGGAAAGGTGCTTCAATGCTTCTTTTCTTACCTCCTTTAGTATAGGATACTAGGGCCCAGCCATCAAACAATGGTAATGATGATTATCTCAATATAAATTTCCTTGATAGCAATGTAACAAATTTTTGTTAAATGTTCAATATAATAAAATCACCCATATGCTGGTAGAGGGGGCTGGTAACGCACCTTAAACACTAGTTGCCACTTGCCATTAAACAGAAGAAGTAGGAGTTAGAAGAAGAGGAGATCGGCCACCAAGGTAACGCACACTTTTGATTTTATAACATTCAATACACTCATGAGGTTATTTATAGTTTGATTTTGCCACTGATAACAGTGCTGGGCTACCCTATGATTGAATTTGCCACATGATGTTAGCTACAGTGGACAAGCTGTATAGGTGACGGTGTTTCCACTACCATTATATTGCCCCCCCAAACAAAAAAGTAGCACCAAATCAAACAAAAATCATCTAGGGTCACTTTTCATGTAGAATTGGTCCAGACTACACACACACACACACACACACACACACACACACACACACACACTTACACAAACACACACACACACACACAAGGGCACACACCCACAGTCAGACAGAGAGTAGAGCAGAGCAGAGGAGAGATTCTACACGTCCGTTCAGTGTATTGCAAAGCACTGCGGCTTTTGCGAGCGATACGTCACCTGACAAAGATAGATAGTCTAAAAGCCAACGAGTAAATCATTAATGAGGAGACGTCGACCCCAACCATTGGAAAGGCAGGCAAAAATATCCGCATTTCTTAGACTCACGCAACATAAAACTAGCTAACAAAAACTTTACCTCTCCTGCTGACATTGCATCCCTGACAAGCAACACAGGACTCACCACAGGATGACACACTTTGATCCAACTTGGCTGTCAAGAGAGGAAATACTTCTCCTGGCTCTACAGGACTGAACTTGGTAAATAAATAGATAAATAAATAAATAAATAAGCTATAAATGAATACTGTGCGCATAAAATGAATAGGGAAATATTTAAGTTTTCTTTATTGGTTGGTAACAGTAGGGAGGGGTCTTGCGGGAAACCATCCTCATCGAGCCCAGCCCCTGATGAACGTTACGTAACCTGACCGTGATTATTTTAAACGAAACAATACCATTTTTTAAATAAACCTAACAATGTAATTTTGTTGCCAAAACCTAAGGACATAAACCTTAAAAAAAAAGACTGCATGTCTGTAACGACTACAAAATGTTCATTTCCTGTGATAACGGACATGTATTTTGAAAAGACAAAATGCATGTAACAAGTGTAATATGAAATGCTGGCACTTTTAGCCAGATGATATTTTTAATTTAACATGATTCAAACTTAAGAAAGATGATGTACAATAAAATATGAGTTGGCCTATGCCTATCTTGCATAAATTATGTAACTATTTTGTTTTACATACAATCACACTAAGTGGGATTCATGTTGTTAAATATGAGTTGACAGTATGGTGAGCGTGTCTCAAACTGACAACCATTTAATTGCACTTTTGTGACTAGAAGCCTACTTTTTTTTTTGAAGATTTTGATTCCATACGCCTCATAAAGACATAGATCATATCAAAAGATAAGAATGCAGAACCCAGATTATATGATATTGTACTTTTTTGGTGCACATTCCTGTACAAAATTAGCAGTGAATCAAATCACAAAGCAATAGATGTGAAGTGAACACTCCAGATCATTTGGGCTATTTTGGACCGTATGTTCACCTCCAGACAGAGCAGAGGATAAACTGACCGTGACTTTATCATAAGTGATGCTCAGAGGCTGAAATAGTGATTGAGTCACACTGAAGGGTCCTCAGAAAGGCCCCTGTAGACTGAGTGACCAACACTTACATCTGCACTGCCCTCTTGTCCTATACATCACCTCTCCTCGAGCGTAAAAATAAACCCATCCACCACTCATAACATAGCAACAGTTCCCTCCCTCTCTCTCTTCATCCGCCCACCCATCCAGCCCCACGCAGCATCCGCTGAGAGCTCCTCTTCCACCTACTCCATCCCGGCTCGAGCACCACGGGGATGCATATATAGCCCAAATCGCACTTGAGTGTCACTCGTCTCTGCCAGTTATGGCGCTGATCTTTGCCTCTCTGTGGCTCGGGATGACTCTGAGCCTGCAGAAATGTTGAGCCCAGAATAGAAAGCAGCTACTTCTGCCTCAACCTCCAATTCACTGTTGTGATACAGCTCTGAATAAAGTCAATGGACCCGCCTGAGGAGACTCTCTTTGTCATACAGCATTTTCGGTCTGTCATTTGTTAGTGAAGCTCTAGTTGCAGATTACCATCGCTCCCTCTGGTTTATCTGGGTCGCTCTTTTTTACTGGAGTCTGTTGAGCAGCCTGATATTTTAAAATTTCATCAGGGCTGTAATTAGCCAGAGGAGACATTTTAATGCCCGGTATGTCCTTTAATGTTGTGTTTTACTTTACATGTGCTGTCAAGTAAATTAAACTGGTGGTTGGAGGTGCCCGTCTTGGAGGACAGGAGGCCCAGGAAGGAGCTGAAGTAAACACTTTGTGATGCCTGTGGGCTGATAATGGGTTGCAATAATGTTGATAATTAGCAGCATTATGCTCTTCTGTTAATTGCTGTGTTGGCCACTGCGTTGTTAAATAGCATAAGTGGTGCTAAAGCAGGTGTATAATCGTTTATGAGGGACCACACCTCTCTCAGAACAACCACTGTGCTTCGTCTTTTAAGTAATAATCCGTGGCATGATCATAGCTATAAATCTTAATTTTATGACTCTCTATTGCTTCTTAGACTCATGCCAAAGTAAAATTAACTGCTGTAGACACACATTTCCTAAGTTAGTCCGGAATGATCTGTGTTCAATAAAATTTGCAACTTTCCAAAACCAACAATCACTTTATGCCAGGCAGGCTGCTTTTTGTTGCCATGACTGGCAACAAAAAGCAGCCAGAGAATTTGCTGTCAAGCAGCCCCAATTTGATAGACCAAATTTGAACTGACTCAGCAATCAACTAACTTTCAATTAAGAACAAAAAAACCCAAAACAAAAACAAAAAAGAACCCACAATCTCATAATCTGTATTGTACATACACAAAGCAATTAAAGTTGAGGTAATGTAATAATTACCCGATATCTAATTCCACTTAACTGAAAAAAGGCAGTCCACAGTGGTAACTCACAACTACATTGGAACCAGCAGAAGGTATTCGAAGGAGCACACTATATTCACACTAAATATTCACATAAACCACAAAATATTTACACCAAGTAAGACAACAAGAGACAACACTGTGCCCGTGACTGCCCTGTAACCTGCAGGGAGCCAATGAGTTGTGTGCATGACATTTTTTGAAAATAAATGAGGTCAAGCCAGCTGTAGCCCGGTGGTCAAATCAGCTGACGTCCTAACGGCAATGCACCCGTATAGTGACATTAATGCTTTCAAATGGCTCAGACGCAGCTGACAGGGAGAGCTAGCAATGGTTGGCTTTTCATTCATTCATTCATATTCATTGTGAAGTTAGCAAAATCAAACATTTGTGACTATGTCTGGTTTTCAAAATAAGGTGTGAAACGGTATACAATGCTGGGGATTGTAAAAAAGAACAACCCTCACAAGGCCCGTCCTCCATGAAAATTCACTAACTTCCCAGTCAGGCCTGTCCGTGCCTGTAATATGAGGCATACACTTTGCAAAATAATTTGCGGTGTAGGTGAGAAAGTACGCAGGATTTCTCTGTCACTTCCATCACTCTTTGTGTGCAACCCATCTGAATACCTATGGCCTTTCACCCCACCTAAAAGTGTGACCATTAGAGGCTGGTTTTACCCTCCAATGTGGACAGAATGTGTACAGAAATCACTTCATACAAATATGTTTGAAGCATTCTGAGGCGTTGAAGTCCCAGCACTGGATGGGCATTGGACTCTACCTGTTGAATCATCACTACAGAAAATGCATAGCTGTGTTAGAAAAAATAAAAAGATTAACAATTGATAGAACTAGATTGTGTACATGGAAACATAAGAGAAAAACAGAGGTGCATTTTGGTCAGCCTCAGGGCCAGTTATGGTCAACTTACAACAATTGGATGTTTTTTAGCTTTAAGCTCTGATTTACATTTTAGACTGGCCTTCTGTACATAGCAATTGAGGTTAGGCTAATGGTTTTTGTATTAAGTGCATAGATTCATTCATGGCTACAAGGCAGCAGAAAAACTTAGAACAAGCTTAAAACACGCAGCTCTTATAGAGTTATTACTGCTAATGTGTTAGCAACTGAAGCTGCAAGTATGCCTCAGTGGAATAGTTGAACAGCTTCCGAACCCCGACATTCAACATATAACATTCACACTCAATTCACCTGGCTGTGATGGGCCAGGTGTGAGAAAGTTAGTAGGGGTTAGACTTCCCTTTATAGCTCTTATTTCATGCTTCACACAACACTATGAATAGCTTCAAGGAGAGTTTTAAATTGCATGCCGTTATCTCCATATTTAATGACATCACGTCTCCCCCTCTCTATGGCAGCCAGCTTGTCGTCCTGCCTACCAGGGTCATCATTTCTTAACATTCCCCCCTTTGAATCCAGTTGTGTTTTTGCCAATGTCCCAGTGGTAGAGTGTTCTATTGCAGTGTGAATTAACAAATAGTTAAGTATGCTTTCACTGTGCTTTGTGCTCTTCTACTCCATCTCCAGAGTACGCTCTGCAGCTCCAAGTATGTAGTGTTCTGTACAGAACAGTATATTCTGACACTACATAGAATTTATGAGGAATCAGGTTTTGCGAACACACGTACATATGTACATTCCTACATAAGGAGATAGGTAGATCGGTCAGTTGGTCGGTTGGTAGGTAGGTAGGTAGAACTGCTGCCATGGTTCGGGCTCGGGGTGGGTTAGGAAAAGAAATTATGTGGGTTGTGCTGAGTTTGGCCTGATTTTTTAATCCTTGGCATAAATAAGCGCTTTGTTACGTCCTTCAAGATGGTGCATCAAGAGATTTGGGATCCGGCCATGGTTAACCCCCAACATCCCTGACCTAGCTGTTGCACTGGATGGGCAGACCTTGTTGGGAGCCATGCGGATTCAAGACTCTGATGCAAATTCAAAAAAATGCACCGCAGGAATTGAATGATGAAATGATGGAATCTTCATAGTAGCAGTTTTTTCCTAATCAACTCATCCTTCAACTCCAAAGATGTAGCAGGATAAAAAAAGACTAATAAGTCTACCTTCTACCTTCCTCCACTTTGTGGAACATGGTAGTCCAAAGTCCAAACCAAAGTCACCCAACTGTGGATCTGGGGTACCTCTGGGGTGCCAGTGTGTCCCACAAATGTTTAATGGGGTATGTAGAATTTGGATGCCAGGTCAATGCTTCAAGGTCTTTGTCTAATTCTTTGGTCCATTCCTCAGTAGTTCTTGCAGTCTGGCATGGAGCATTTTCCCTGCTAGGGGGCCATTGCCATCAGGGAGTGCCAAAACCTCCACCATTCTTACTTGACTAACCTCAACTGTTAGTTAAGAGGTACTAATGACATGACAAACTGCGAAGAACACTATGTTCAAATCATGTCAGTGACAATAATTTATGTGTTAATTAATAAGTCATCTGTATTACAGTGTTCTTGCTCATTTCATAAAATGTACACGTCCATAGTGCCTGAGCGCTATATTAGCAGGTGGAAAGTGTCATTTATCTTCCATACCCACATTATCGCAGCTGTATTAGTGTTTTGAAACCTTCCCAACAACACTTTGCTAACCTTCTTTGCCACTCAGTCCATTTATATTCGTAAGTGTTCTTTTGTTGCACTACTTATACAGATTTGTGAATAGTCAGAAAAGTATACCTGGCCCCTGCAGATTCTTCTATATTTTACACCCTGCTCTGGGACGATAAAGCCAACACTTAAACTATCTATAATTACTTCCTCTGAGAGACTGATCACCTGTCACAGCAGCTCTCCATCATCCCTCCTCATAACTTTCCAAACACAACCAACTGAGCTGTCACACAAAATGGGGAACTTTTCATGTCCCATCAAAAAGCTGTTGTGCCACAGTAATGGTGACATATCTGGGAGAGCTGTGGGATGAGGATCATCCATCATCACACATAAAGTCAGGGCAGATGTGTAGACCAGACCCAGTTTCCAGCAAAGAGGAGTACTGAAATATCTCCCTGAAATCACCCAAAAGTAGTGTTTCTTTGCTGATATTTAGTCAAGAAGAAGTTCAGCTATATTTCTCAAAGATCTGTTAAAAATATGTCTAGGGCTGCAACAACAAATTGATAAAATCAATTAGAATCAATTATTAAATGTGTTGGCAATGAATAAAATTAGCGATTCATTGTGCTGGGCGATTATTACTCACCGTTTCTTTAGGAGCACTTGTCAGGAGCGTCTCCTGTCAGCTGCAGCACATCTAAAGAAATGGTGGTTTGCTGATTTTTTAGGCATGACGTGCAGGTTTGTCAGCAGAAAATAGTGTTTTGATGATTATATTGACTGTATACCACTTTTTACTACATTTCCCTTCCCAACTTCCCTACTTCCCTTTCAAAACAAAAGCCCTCTACAGCATATTTGTGGACAGAATGCCATCAGTTGCTGATACAAGGCATTTTTAAAAAATATTTACAGGACTGTGTTGTCAGCTTTACGGAAGCTTGCACGACTTCATTATTGGGCGGAATTTGTGCTTATAAATGTGGAAATACAGAACTAATATCTGGGGGCAGTTACGCAGCAGCAACGTTACGCAGCAGCAAAGTTACAACAGCACTGCATGTGTGAACAAGCATGAAACACGCTGCAGTTCGGTGAGGCTGAAGTAAAACTGAACATACGTTGTTTTATGTCGAAGTAACGAAACGTAACAGTATGTTGTAAAAGCTGTCAACATCTAGTTTTTTAATTTTTTTAATATTTCATTTTGTAGTTATTTATTATTTATAATTGAATATTATTTTGACAGCTCAGGGATGTTCCTGCAACCGCCTGTTTATGCACTGCACTTTTGCACTGTCAATGATAATCTGTTTGTGAGCAAAGTGATGGGAGAAAAAAACGCTTATTTTATTATTATTTCTATTGTTTTTTGTTTTTTTTTTAGATCCGATTCATCGTTTAATCGAAAAAAATAATTGACTGAATAATTAAATATGTCATTCAAAACAAACAAAGTTGAGGTTTCTGAGGTAGCTAAATGTTTGGGATACTGTTTTGTTTTTCTCATGCTTTGCAGTTGAGACATAGATGGTACTTGGGTAAAATGTGAAGAGTACTAGTTTAAGGAAAAGTTACGACATGGCTAGTTGGTTCTCGCTTTGGTAGCTCTGGCCATCACCTCTATTAAAGTGTGTTTATATGGACATGGATAACCCATTTATGATCAGATTTTTGGTGTATCCCATTTATGTGATCATGTGAACTCCATATTCCGTTTATGAAAAACCCAAACATGTATATTGGGAATACAAATAACACAATTATTCTGTGCTCACGTAAACACCATATCTTATAAAGATCTTATCCATGGTTTGTAGAAAGGTACAAACTTTGTAAAATGCCAACATTTTTACTAGCTATCAACATTAACAATACCTCTATTCCATCAACTGTCCTAATAAGTCATGTCAGTGAGCATGCACAACAGCAGAACCTTGGTGCCAGCTGGATAGAGTGTTGCAGGAATGAGTCCTAAAACATGGAAATTAGTAGCATGTTGTACCAGCATTTCCCTTCACTCGAAGCAAAAAGGTTTTTTGAAGTGTTTGGTTTGATGCCTGAAATTTAGTCTGTAGTTAATACAAGCTTAAGAGACTTTCACGTTTTGTTCTACAACATAAAATATGTCAATACACACCCACCACAGGAATTTTGAGGCTTTTATGTCTCTTAAGGCAGTTGCAAACAAGGTAAGGTAGATTTTTTTGGTCATTTTTTAAACAAGTGGCTAAATGAGACTAAAGAATGTCAATTTGACAAACATGGCTCTTTAGCCTTGTTGTGGTGGCACTGAAGTCATGCAACTGTGGTGTAGTTTATTTATTGCCTAATGTTAGCTCTTTACCTCTGGCGATTGATTTAAGCTAAAAAAAATCATAAAAATTAGGACTGTGAAACGATTAACTATTAAAATTGCAGTTAATCACAGAAGTTCAACAGTTAATACATTTTTGAATCACATTTTTTCTATTTCAGATTCCACCAATGCTTTTTCTACTTTGAAAAGTCAAGCTATCTGTAAAAAATGATCAATAAGCTCACCACTGGTCCCAGCCTTTTAATTGGCAAAAATGATGTAGTAAATTATGAACAAATGTAATAATTACCTTGCCTGAAATTTGTGTACATCATTTTTCCATCCTTTTGTCCTGTTCACTTTGTTTAAATGGTGTTTGTTGGACTGCAGTGTCTTTAGGCTGGAGGTGCTCAGCATGCCAACAGTCTACTTAGTGTACTGGAACCATCTGCTGGGACTGCATTGTTTCTCCCTGTGGATGGGAGAGGCTGAAGACTGAGTGCAGGGATTGCAGGGTAGAGCCAGCGCCAGAAGCTCTTTAGCTGAGTCAGATAACATTGGAGGTCAGGCACACTGCAAAATTCATTCACTCGATTGCAATAGCAATTGATTTCCAAAACCCCAGATAATTGTTTTTTCACGTTAGAGGTTAAAAAGACTGAAATGTAGCAAAGACTAGATTCTTGAAAGCCCTAAATGTTAATTCGAAATAAGTGTAGAGTGTGTGCTTCTATCTCTTCCTGAGTCCTGGGAAAAAGCCATGCTGCAGCCTCTGACAGCCGGATAAGAAGCTGAGCAACCGATTGATGGTTAAAGGGAGTAAATAAGGCTTTTCAGTATTAAAGATGAGAGGACATTAAAGTGAGTGTGGTACTCCCTGTGTCAAGTAGAATCAGGAACAATCTCATTTCTGCAATGTGTTTTAATTTGACAAAAAAGGACTCCATTAAAACTTTATGACTTTAGCCAATTTATTCCCTCCTGGCAGCTGACTAGTATGACCACTTATGACAAGGCAGGTTTCCATTAACCCTTATATTGCAAATGTAAAATACACCTAATGGAAACACATCAATTTCAAAGAAAAAGCCAATGGAAACAGAGTGACTAGTCATTATGAAAAAAATGACATTTGGTGGTTAAAAAGCCACTGGAAACGCAGTGGTGGCTTGCCAGAAAACAAGCAGTTCTGTTTGTTGGTCTCAAACTGTGGTCTCCAGCTTGGTTGGAATCTCGCCTTGGTGACACGCAATCCACCATTCCCTCCATTTCAGCTTAGATACTGCATCACTTTGGAAACGTGGATATGATATGTGTAAAAACATGCATTTTACAGAAACATTAAAAACTAATCTCTTCCTTTGTTGACTGAGCTGGGTTTCAGGAGCTAGAAAGTATTACTTACTAACTTTGCCCCATCCACATTCCTAAGCTACTTCTTTTCAGATGCAGAATGAGACATCTAGCTCTGCTTTAAGAGCCATTTTTCACCATTTGCAAGTGACAAGTCCTATGCTAAAGTTTTGGGCAGAAAATCCTTTCCATATTCCCAACTGTAATGAATTTCACATAAATATACAGAATAGAAGTTTCTGCAAATGCAGCAATTTTGTACACCAAAGACATAATTCACCAACTCTTCTTCAAAAGAACATTCAATGTAATGTAAATCTTACTGATTATTTAGTAAAGTGAGTACCACATTTTTACAAGATGGATATATCAATTTAAAGCAAATCTATTGTTTATGAGACTACATCTCTGTCAGTGTTGGTTTACAAGACTGGCCAGCTTGCTCAGACAAACTCAAGTGAAACCTGTTTTCTGGGAGAGTGGGTTGATATACAGCTAGTGGTATTGAAAAGGCTGGCAGGGTGAATTATACCCTGTCAAAGCCTGCACAAATTTCAGCCTTGGGCTCAGCCAACAATGAAGCCAGCCAATTCATCATGTCTGTGCAGGGGACAGTGCAGGGCAGGTTTCTGGAGCTGGAGTGGGGTTAATGAACAGAGCACAGCCTCACACCTCATGAGGACACAAATGATGGAGCTGTTAAAATACTGCTGCTTAAGTAGCTGTGTTTAGGTGTTCGTCCCCGTTCATTTTCTGCTCTGTATCAGCTGCTGACACATCATCACACCATCAACATGGCAGCTCCGTTTGTGAAGCTGTTTTACTTAACAAATGTTTTCTGAAAGGAAAGTTGCTCCAGAGGCACAGTTAGTCTAACTTCTGGCTCAGCTGACTGGCAAACTGAAGGGCACATTTGATTTAATATTTTGTATCATTTTATTTTGAGCTAATTCCTTGTGATGCAACCTTTCCAAGTGCCTAACAGGAGCTCTGGTTGAAGTAGTAATTAAAAGTAACATCATATGTAGTTCATGTGATGAAGGCTGTGCAGAGACCTTTAAAGGGCAGGTCCTCAAAGTAAAACATAACTAGGTTAAAGTCCAGTATATGGCTGGACAGTGTACAGTGGTCCCAATCTATTTCCTTAAGAAGAATGAATACGTGCTGCTAATGGACAGGAGAGGTAATGAGTCCTTAGAAGCGGAAGCCTGTTAGCCTTTTTGCACTTCTGGTTCCCTTGTCTTATGCCTTAAATAGGGTCTGTGGTTAAACCCATCTTTAATCTTGTATGATTTCACGTGTCTAAAACAAGGCAGTTGCTGACAAGTGGCTGAACGGACTGGTGTGTTTTTCGGAGGCGTTGGATGTCATCACACTAGACACACACTTTTGTTCATCTTTGGAAAAGGATGTGAGACTAGCAATTGACATAGCCGCGATCATTAGCTAGATCAGATCATGCTAACAGGACAGACTTTTCTATAAAATTAAGTGTGCTAAGTCAAATCAGTTGTTGATTTTGTTGATTTTTGTCGATTTGGGGTGGTGACATTTCAGTTGTGCAACCACGAAGAATTTTGTTTATAGCCTTACAATAGCGTTTTGCTTCTGGCAATTTCATTTACACTTTAAAACACACAAAAGTGGTATTCATCTGTAAAGATTATCATGCTGAACAAAACGTGTAAGTATCAGAAACTCGAGTTCGTCACAGAGAGTCAGTCAGTTTGGTTATTGCCAGAGTTTTTGGCAATAACCAAATATCCCATTCAAAATCCCATAAGGTTTTTGATGAGAGAACCAGTGTGATGCCAACCCCTCTATACAGTATGGTAATGCTGAGCTGTGGTGTGTACACCTTTGACTGTGTACCAACTGCCAGCTGGTCGCTGATCTTACATAAGTATCTCATACAGCACCACTTCAAAAATCCTAAACTATCACTTTAATATACAGTCCCAACCTTACATGTGTGCTATGCTCGGGAATGTCCTGAACACAGAATAAGAATCAGAATCAGAATCAGAATCACGTTTATTGGCCAAGTTCAACAAATAAGGAACAAGGAATTTTTTCCGGGTTGGCAATGCTCACAGTACAGGGGAGGGAAATAAGTTAGGGATAAGAAAAATAGAAAAAAAGACAGACATAGACATGTAATTGTATTTACAAAAGGAAGAGATAGAGAATATATGCAAAATGTACAGTATGTAATTCAAAAATATACAGTATGAACAGTTTAGTGCAAAAACCACTGTGCATGAGGTAGTATAAAGATATATATATATATTTGTTTTTTTTTTTGTTTATTTTTTTTATTTGTTTGTTTTTGTTTTGTTTTGTTTGTTTAAATTCTCTCCTGACACTGACTATTTACAGTTCATCAGAGTGACAGCCTGGGGGTAGAAACTGTCTTTGTGTCTGGTGGTCTTGGCATACAGTGCTCTGTAACGCCTTCCAGAGGGGAGGAGTTCGAACAGTTTGTGACCGGGGTGTGATGGGTCTGCAGAGACGGTGCCTGCCCGTTTCCTGATCCTGGACCGGTAAAGGTCCTGGATGGAGGGCAGGTCGGCCCCAATGATTCTCTCTGCAGTTCTGATTGTTCGTTGCAGTCTAATCCTGTCCTGTCTGGTGGCAGATCCAAACCAGACAGTGATGGCTGTGCACAGGACAGACTGAATGACTGTGCACATAAGAAGCAGTAAATAAGAAACTACAGACAGAGGGCAGGGTCTCTGCAGAGAAATACACCGCACCATACTGGTATTGTATGTCCTTAATGAATGGGGCTGGCCAGATTTAGAAACATTTTGATGAATTCAAGGAAAACTGATGGATCCTGGAGGTTGTCCAGTTTCAAACACCTGTACAATGGCTAGTGGGATCCTAGTTCAGCTGGTTCCCATTCTTCTTCGTCTTGTCTATTGATGTTTACATTTGAAAACTTGAGGGGAGTCACAGGAGAAGACTTTACAGACCAATGAGTTGATTTTGTCATCCAGATGAGTGACATGCAGTGACATGCCACATAACATCCAAAACCAGCAACAAAAAGCACCAACAAAGGGTGCCCGGTGGCTTGGTGGATAGAGCAGGCGCCCCGTGTACAGAGGCTGTGTCCTCGCCACAGCGGCCGTGGATTCATTTCTGGCCTCGGCCCTTTGCTGCATGTTGCCCCCTCTCTCTCTCCCCCTTTCATGCTTGAACTTTCCCATCCAATTAAAGGCCTCAAAAAATAATCTTAAAAAAAAAAAAAGCACCAACAAGACAAGAAAAGTCACAAGAGCCTAAATTTAGCAAAAATTTAGCAAAGCTGACAAAGAGGCGAGTGGAAACGTCTGTGCCTGTGTGTCCTGCACTGTATGCCTTTAGGGAAATTTAAGACAGCAAAAATCCCATGCCAAGTTGTTGTCAAGAAAAGCATATTGACTGCAAACATAACCAACTGGCATGGTTTGTGCTCTGCCCAGGTACGCATCGACTGAGCATTACTGATATCAGTGAGGTGAGGTGCCTCTGCAGAGCCCAAAGAATATTAAAAAACAATACCCACCCAAGCAACAGCCTGCTTACCCTGCTGTTGGGCAACTAATACAGAAGTATCCTCAGTTGTACCAGCAGACTACAGTGCAGCTTGTTTCCTCAGGCTGTCCTCAACTCATCCTCTGCACTCCACCATGAAACATAGTTTTGCTCTTGTTTGTTTTTTAAGCATAAAGGGACCACAGCCTGCATTTTGTTGTGCAACCCTGCGCTGCCAATGACAGTAAATGAACCTTGCACCTTGAATACAGTGTGTTCATTTATTTATTTTCTTAAAGATATTTTTCCAGGTGTTTTTGCCTTTAATTAATAGGACAGCACAAGTGTGAAAGGGGGAGAGAGAGAGGGGATGACATGCAGCAAAGGGCCGAGGCCGGAGGACACAGCCTCTATACATGGGGCGCCCACTCTAACCACTGAGCCACGAGGCGCCCAGAATACAGTGTGTTTATAAGAGATTTTTCACTGAAAACTGCAGCCTGCTGCTGCTGAAAGAAAGGTTGGTGAGTCTGAACCAAAACAATGCAACATCCTTCACTTTACACACAGTCACTAAAGTCATTATCGATTTGAAAATATTATCAAGTGCAGCTCTAAGGATTAATTTTGTGTGGGAAAAGTGCTGCCTCAAATAATGATCTGATTTCACACTTTGCCAACCACAACCTCCATGGCTCAACCATGACAGAAATAAAGTGACTGGGAAAGCTTCTACTTCTTTATTGAAACGCAATATGTTTGTTCCAATCCCATAACTTGTACCAAGAGAATATGATGTATTCTTTGTGCTCATTTTCACATTGTACTGTTTTTTTCCAATGAATATGAAAGAAGTCAATACACTTAAAAGGTTTATATGTATACAGTATATTAAGTGCATTCAGTCAAACTTTAGAATGTCACTGCCAGTTAAACTTCATAATGTTCAGTTCTTAATATTTTTTTCCCTCAGGATTTCTTCCAGCAGTTGTGCTGTAGCTTTATTTTGAAGGGCTTTATATACATTTTTGTACACAGTTGCAAAAGGTGAATTATGCTTAATAAAATGCTTTTAGACTCATCATATAAACACTTTCATTGAACATATGATGCAAAACAAATAAATAAAATCAATCATGTCAAATCCAAATTAGAAATGTGAACATGGGCAGCACAGGTGTTACGTTTTGACAAAGTATTTGTGTTGTTGCAACCTACCATGTGAGATTTAAAAAGCAGCTGTTAGCATAATGGCCAATACAAAGAAAAAGAACAGCACCCATAAATGTCCATAAATTGGGAAAACAATGAGATTTGGGAGGTCCTTCCCTTCCAAGCAGAGGGCAAGATCAGCTGTCATATAACAAAGACAGTGAATGCTTGTGATTGACATATTATGCCTTTGTTATTATTTAGAAAGTGCTGCTGACGCATATATTATTTGTCACGATAGAGGCGGATGCTCGTGTATTAAATGTTACACCCGTCATGCCTCTCATTGGATGCAAGATGCAGCGCATAATCACACTCCGGAGTGGAATGGTGCCGCAATCATTTGGTTCTGTGTAAAAATATAGGGGAGGTATAAAGAAGGGACTTTTCAAATGCAGTCTCTGTGGAAAAGTGGCTACTGTCTACTTGCAATCATTCATATGACTAAATTTGTAACAACATTGAATTGTAGAAACAGTGCAGAACAGGAAGAGATAAGTGGGATGTGGTGGGAGAGTTTTTTGATCAAATCAAAGTTCATCAATGTCATGTTAAAAAACAGAAACAGAGAAGCTCTTGAAAATGAGAATTGGCTACATAAAAAGCTTCAAAGAAGTCGAGGAGGAGTAGAAAGACTGGAATATTTTGCTGAATATAGCTCACAGGACTACAGGTGAAGGCCTCCTGTCTGCCTTCAGACTGCTCCACGCTTGTTTGCTGGTGACAGTAGGTGAGGCTGACTAATTGAATTTAGGTGGAAATCTCACCTCACTCACCATCAGCCATTCATCATCTGTACAGCTTTGGGGGCTCTAAGGCTCAGCTCTCTCTCTCAGCTACATCTGTGTAGACAGACACAAGGCTCACATGCTGTGCAGCCTCTTGTCACACAGAGTTAAAACTCCAGCCAGAAGTGATGGTGAGCACAAGCAGGAACACCATCACATCCAGTGAGTGGTGGAGCATCTCGACCCATTGACTCAGCACGCAGAGTCCTTGGGTGCATCTGGTGCTTCTGGCAGTGATAAAGAAGCTCTGTAAGCGCTGAGTTATGGCCACGGTACTGCTGGAATGACACATCGCAGTGCTGAGACACACACTGAACATCCATCAACCCTGAAGGGACAGCCATCCATAGCAGCACCACATAGTTAGGAGGGAGGCGAGAAAAGAAGAGGACAGATTTTAAAAGGAACAATCTCTGCCTCTGTAATTAGATAAATTGTGATCAACAGGAGAATAAAAAAAAAAATGCATTAATAATGTTATTTTTTTCTCGATCCTTGAGGGAAATCATGCATTCACAGGCCAAAGGTCATGCTCAACTATAGGACAGCACTCCATTGGCCAGTTGGGTATTTTGCTCAAGGACACAGTAGCAGGGATAAATGATTGGGTTCAAACCCCAGTCCTTTAACAGGAGGATATTGACAAAATGAAGTCAGATTGCAATTTAAAAACATCAACATGTCTTTTCTTGAGTTTCAAAACATTACAGACATTATTAAGACTACCACCTTTCTCTTTACAATGAAGTGTTTCACTATAAGTTACTTTAACATAGCCATACCTAAGTTTCTATAAGCTAATTTTGTAGGGACACAAATGAGAATCTGCAGCACCTGCTAACAACTGTTTGTTCCCTTCATAGATCCATGATATCCAACCACGCTCTCCTACTGTGACCTTTCCCACTTCATGAGCTCTATTTAAAACATCTATCGCACTTGGTCTAAAGTGCATAATACATCAGGAGCAAGGGACAAAGGAGCTGTAAAGTTTTTCAAAACATGGGGAGAAAGAGTACTGAGTAGTGAGTAATTTTATGAGTAATTTAGGAAGACCCAAAAATTACCTGAAAATTTGAAAAAAAAAACCCCCAAAAACCCAAAACTAAACAAAAAAAGTAGAAACTAAGCAAACAAACAAACAAACAAGGGAATGGCCTAAGAAAAGGTGCATGAAATTATAATTATCCTGTTAAATGTTTTAATGATAATTATACATTTAGTTTTTCTGGACTTACTTTCTTTATCCAACAGCATTTAAAAAATAATTTCTCAAATCCAACCAATTTGCTCAGGGTTTGTATGCTTAAATACTTTTGAAATATGTCTGAATATGTCACCACAAAGAAAAGTAATTTCAATCCAGATTTAAAAGGGTTAATCAATTGTGTGTTTCATGTGTAACATCCATTCAACCAATCACAGCTTTATCTTCCATTCTCTTTAAAAGGCAGGTGTGCTTGCACCTGGTGCTCTACTATTTACTGTTATTTACTACTACCTTACTACTATTTAATACTCTAAAAGTTAACTATAACTTCTATCAAAGTCTTTTTGGGTGAGAAACCTGAACTTTTTTAACGTAAGTGTGGCTTTATCCACCACTGCTTATCCTGCTCTGGAGATTGATTTTTAATCATTTTTGTCATTACGTGTGTCATTGTGACTTGGATTGACATGTGGTTGTTGTGGTCTGTGCAGGGTTTCAGGGTCAGTGATGGGGAAGTGGTGATGCACATTTCTGGCATTCTGGCCATGAGAAAAACAGTAGAGAGACTTCATAAATCACATAAACACTAAATGACAGCCACAGATTCCAGACACCATCCAAATCTGGCTGGTACTCTGTGAGTAATCCAAGATTATTGACTTGGTTTCTGGGACAATGAAAAGCCCAACAGCAGACAGTTGCAGAAAATAAGGAAGAAAATCTAAAGACAGGGTGGCACATTGCCCTGATGTCTGCAGGGGGCATCCTGCAGTAGAAACATCTGACCCCTGCTACGGCACCCTCTTCAGCCATATTAAAATGTTGAAGTTGTGCTGTAGTATCCCTGGGCAAGTCACTGGGCCCTTTCATGATCACTCAGTGCATGTTACTACAGACCACAGTGTCAGAAAAAAGCCCAAAACATGACTGCGCAGGAACTAAAAGGACTGAAAGAAACAGGGACAGAAAAATGGCAAAAAGTGAGCAGCTTTCATGTGTCAAGAACTGCCAAATGTGTTCATACTGATGTTGATGGGCAGGAATTTGAGCAGTTGTTTTCAGATAAACATTACACTGACTAAAAATAGTGCAGCTTTCAGACCCGTTGTTTTTGAGCCATGCTGTGGGAGACAATGAAAAGTGTAAAAATGTGTCTCTATTGGATTAGACAGAATTTAAAAAGGGAAAACAGAAAGCCTCTGAAACTGTGGGAGACAAACACAGCCTTCTATGTGGTTTTCACTGAAACTGAGCAGACAAAACTTTGGATTACATTCACGCAGAAATATTACTGTATAGGGCCTGACCGATATGGATTTTTGGGGGCCGATGTCGATTCCGATATTAGGGAATAAAACATTTCTATAACCGATATATCAGCAGATTAAGTTTTTACATTTTTCAATTAAAAAAAAAAATATATATATATGGCATGTACACTCATGGTCACTTCATTAGACTAAATCTATTACTTTTAAAATGTTGTTGACTCTAAGAAAGCTGATAATTCTTCTTTATGGTTATTATTAAGGTGGTAGTGGTTGTTGGTGTGAGGAGCATCATATTGAGGTGTCTGATATTTTGACAACCCCTGCCTGTTAGACTGTCTCCTGATGTCTCATTATTATTATTATTATTATTATTATTATTATTATAGGGGCTAAGAGCAGTTATTCTAATACACGGGGCGCTACAAATAACACAGAGCGATAGATACAGTAGGATTAGGCCAATCACAGTGCAGCTTGCTTCAGATGACGTGTGGTAAAGTAAGCAGATATACAGTCACACAGTCTTCTGATTGGACGAAAAGACCAAAACAAACCTCTGACCTCTCTCTGGCATTTAGCATTGATGCTAATATACATTTATCACTGAAATATGAATAAAATATGGACTGGAGACACCCAATATCAGATCTATCATCACAGATTTATTGAACAAGGTCCCGTAAAAACACTCGATTTCCAGGGCTGAATAGAGAAGCCTATGAAAGAGCTATGATGCATCGGAGACATCCCCGAAGAAAGTAAGACAATCCAACAAACGGTCTCAGAGTTAGGACAGTTTACATAAAGTGGAACACATTTTAGTCCCCGGCGACTACGCCGGGCTCAGAGGGTTAAGCTAGGTCCTTACTTTAGCTACTTCACTCTGCTGTGGGGTGACTGTGGAGTGTGACATGAAAGGAGTCGGAGCGTCCTCTACTGGAAACGTAACACAATGACATAATTTCTTAAAAAAAAAAACACCATATTCCCTGCATTTTATTACTGAAAAATAAGTGTTAACTTCGGCGTCAATCTGGCCAATTGATGACTATTCTCTAATGGCTATAATTGGCTGATTAAATTGGCCGGCCGATGAATCGGTTGGGCCCTATTACTGTACCAAACATCATAACAGTGAGTGATTTCAAACTGTACTATGATAGTTATTAACATGTCTACTGGTGCATAATCACAATTTTTATGCCTGAGTGCCTGCAAAAGCTGAGGCCTGCAGCATCATGTTTTCAGGTTGACCATCTGTCCCATTGGTGAATGTGCTATCTCAAGAACGACTTGAAGATTTTTTTACAAATTTGGCACAAACATTCACTTGGACTCAACGATGAAGTGATTGGTGTTCAAAGGTCTAGCTCACTTTGACCTTGAATTAATCTCATTCTTGTGAACTCCATATTTGAATTTGGCCTGGGGGAAGGGCTGAGCAATTAATCAAAAATGAATCAAAACCAACATTCAGATCCTCTAACCGACGTTATCTTGCCCATGTAATTATTTTTTAAATTCTGTTAATCCTTTCCCCACCAAGGCTGCCAACTCTCTCATCTGGCTCTGTCTCGCGCTCTGTCTCACGTTCTGTCCCGCGCTCTCATGACAGTGAGGCAGATCTGTCGCCGACACACTGCCATAGCAGAAGTGTTTAACAATCATGTACTGCAGTGAAAGACTTTGAATACAGCTGAGTATTTGACAACAGAGTCGTATGCGATTCCACAGCGTTTCATTATTGTAGATCAAACAGCTGATGGTCATACAGCATAAAAAAACAGGAATTAATATGGGAACCAGAGGGCTGGGGCGACACGTCGACGTAATTGCTGTAATCGATTACGTAAATATGTTGATTTACGTAATGTGCTGTGCCTGGTCAGAGCATGGACTCCACCGAAGCGCAAGCTGAAGCGAAAAAACTTGCCCGCGTTCATCTAAAGTGTATGAGTATTTTAAGGAGAGACCAAACAACATGGTGCTCTGCAATCACTGCAAATTAACAATGACTTATCACAGCAGTACTACTGCCAAGTTCAAGCCCATGAAGGGGAAGCATCCCGGGACGACTTCTCAAGAAGGCAGCAGGAGCAAGATGGCACCGTAAGTCCTGTTTACTTTTTGTCCCCACCCAAACGTAATATATAATAGGATTATAAACACGAGGAATGTGTTGCTGTTGGTAGTAATTGATTTGTTAAATGTTAAATTGATGTTAAATGTTTGTTCCCTCTGCATCTCTGCTGCTGTTAAATGTAACGTTACATCACGTATCATCTCACATTGTTATTCGGCCGTTTTACATTTGCTCTTTACTCTATCATAATCAGAATCAGAAATACTTTATTGATCACCGAAGGGAAATTGCCTTTAGTTACAGATGCTCCCATTCAAAAGTCTTAAAAGAAGTAGGAAAGTGTAGAATATATCAATAAAATTTAAACATAAGTACTAATATAAAATAAATATATCTACACACTAAAGTATAAATACAAATATACATTTTGTTCTTGTTTCTACCATGTGATAAATAAAACAACAGATTACCAACATTTGTATATAGAATATTACACATGGATGTAGTTATTGCACTGGATCATTGCACATTATTAAGAGTATCAGCCACATTGAAGACATGAAATGGCTCAAACTAACATTGCAGACTATTTTTACAGTCTATGAGTGTTGTTACAATCAGTAAATCCTTTCAGTTATTTTCCTCACTCCACACTGATGGAATAATATGACTCCAGTGATGAAATAACTCCATGTCATGACCATTTAATTTCTAAGTAAAAATACTGATTCTGTATTATTAATATAACACAGCAGTGATATAGAAATTATAAAAAAAATTTAAACATGCCACTTATCTTTATTCCCATATGCTTTATGTGTCTGTTTTTCAGGACCAGACAAAGCACTGTGGATGACTTTCTACACAAAAGGAGCCTAAATCTATGCACACCCCAGATGCCTGCTGCGCTTTCTAACAGCATCTTACAGATGATTATTAAAGACATGAGACCCCTTGCTATTGTGGAGGGTCAAGGCTTTTGTGAGATGATCAACATATTTCATTCAGGATACACACTTTCCGCCAGGCACCACTTTACGGATCTGATGGAGAAGAAATATGAGGCTACTGTTGAGAGAGTGAAAGCAGAAATTAAAATGCCACTTTGTGAATCAGGATCGGAACCTCACTTCATACACACTGCAGAGAACATTGCTGGCTGGGTGGAAAAGGCTGAAGAGGAGTTTGGTTTCGCTCTGAAAGATGTGCTGGCTGCTGTTCATGATAATGCTGCTAATGTTGTGGCAGCTCTCAAGATCTTGGAAGAGAGGTATGGAGTTGCTTCACATCAATGTGCTGGCCATACACTTCAGTTAGTGGTCAACCACACCCTGAAGAAGGATCCCCAGATAAGCTAGGCATTTGGGGCTGCAAGGCTCTTTGTTGAACATTTCAGAAAGAGTGAGCTGGCCAGCAGCAAGCCCAAAAACAAACAAAAGCAGTGGGGCACAGCTCAGCATAAGTTGATCCAAGATGTACCCGTAAGATGGAATAGCTCCTATTATATGGTGAGTTGCCTTTTGGAGCAGCTGTGGCCAGTGACTGCAACACTTTCCGACCCAGAGGTCACACAGAAAAGAAAGCATTTCCTCGACCTGAATAGTGACCAGTGGACACTACTGGAGGAACTGGAGCAAGTTCTCAAGCCCTTTGAGCATGCACTGTCTTCCTGAGTAGTGAAGCTTACCTAACAGTCTCTGCTCTATCTCCACTGGTAAAAGGTCTCCAGAAGACCACACAGAAAGCTTTTGATGAACAGTGTATCTCAGGGGATGAGAGCCAACTCCAATGAAAGGAGGACAACGCAGCAAGGTTCCCCACCCTGGCTATTCTGGCCAAATCATACCTGTCTGTGCCTGCCACATCTACTACATCTAAACGCCTCTTTTCAGCTGCTGGGAATATTGTGACAAAAAAAGAGAGCAAGCCTAACCTCAGAGCACGTAGACATGCTCACCTTCCTCCAAAGCAATGCCTAACTATATTACAGGCTTCCCCAACTCTGGACACATGGAGACCCATGGAGCAGAGAAGGAGGAAGGGAGGAGGAGTGAGAAAAATAAAGGAAAAATGGAGAAGAGGAAAAAAGGAGAGAGGGAGGAGAAGAGGAGGAAGAAGGAGGGTGGGAGGGAGAGAAGGATGGGGAGGAGAGCAGGAGGAAGAGAGAAGAGTAGGGAGGGAAGGGAGGACATTGTGTATGTGCTTGGGTGTGTTTGTTACTGAGAGTTGATTAAACTACTAGTTTTGATAATTCCTGTTTTAAAAAAATTCCAGGTTACTCAAATTGCACTATTTTTAATGTAAGTTGATAAGACTGATAGACTTGAGATAGCAGTGTTTTGGTATTCCTCCAGAAAGTGACTTGAATGTTACTTTGATTTTCATTATTTCATTTTTTTTGTTGTTTGATTGCTAAATGTAGATAACATTGCACTATTTCACTTCAATTAAACAAACTTGTGCTTTCATGTTATTTTTGAGATATTTTATGCTTAACTGTAAAATGAAGATTACCAGTTAAGGCTGGACTATTTTGATGCAGGAAGAATGTAATAGTTATAATTATTTCTGTTAGAGTGAAGTTATAGTGTTATTCAAATTGCACAAATTTTACTGTAAGATGTTTTGTTGGACTGCTAGATTTGAGGTTTGCTACTGTAACAGAGTAACTGTTTTGATACTCCTCCTAAAAGTGACTTGAATTTTATATTATTTTATTTATTTTGCTGTTGGATTGCTAAATGTAGATTGCACTACATTCCTTTTACTTGAGTGGAACAAGCTCTTGCATTAATTTTTAAACACTTTATATCAGACTGTGAAACACATAATACCATGATTGAAGCTGATTGAATAAAACATTGAAATATAATTGACAAGTTTTAAAATGTTATTTTTGGTAAATTCAATGTTATATTAATCAAGTAATAAAAAATAAGCATCCATGTTTTAACAGACATGGGCAACTTGAGTGGTGTGCGGAGTCAAACAGCTGCATGGCTGTTATTCTAGTTTTTCAAAAATTACTTTTATGTAAGAGAGAAATCTCATCAATTTAAGACCTGACTGTGACCCTTGTTCTCTCTGTTTCCTGGTGTCTTTGCTGTGTTTCAGCAGGCATCTGTGTGAGTCACAGCGATAGTCAGCGTTTTGGCCTCAAAGCCTCCGCTAATTCAGTCTCTCTCTCATAAAACAACTAAATGATGTGACAGCAGATGCACAAAGCGAGGGAGCTTCAGTGATTTAAATAGCAAAGCTGGAAGGGGTAGACGGCAGGAAAGCAACCCAATCACCAGAATAAATGTTGGCATTGTGCGTTTTTGCAAACTGCAGATATGTTACATGTTATTATGTAGCAGATACATTGGAATTTTATGTTTTAATAATGCTGTGGTTAATGTGTGGTTAGGTTTAGGCACAAAAACACTTGGTTATGGTTATGAAAAGACAATGTTTGGCTTAAAATACTCACATCAGGGAGCACAAATGGTAGGGTAGCTAAAAAGCCGCAGTAAAAACGACAGCCCCCCTAACATACACCCGCGTTTGGGGGCTGATGGACCACTGAAAAAAAGGAGACGTGTTGCTAAAAATACTCATAATTTGGAGACTGAAAAGCTGCCAGAAAAATATCAAAAGGACCCCTTTAAAACACTCATATTTGGGGGGTAAAATGCTGCAAGAAAAACAGCGAGGAGCTTATACCATTACTGTTATTGTATGCACGCCATTGCATGTAATCTTGATATCTTCTCTCTTTTTCTTCTCTGCCTTTTCTAAAAGCCTAACCAGGAACTGATGTTGGAAACTAGCAATAGCTGTAATCTCTATATGTGAAACATCATTTACTACAGCTAATTTGTAACAGGCAGAAGTTGTACTATGTTAACTTGCATTCACCATATCAAATTAACTATATAAATAAATTATTAAAAAAACAAACAGTGATAATTCCTCTAAAAACACATATGCTTGGGGGCTACAAGGCTGCGGGAAAAAACATGACACATACCTAATTAATACTATGTTTACTACCTACAAAATTTGTTCAAAAAGAGCCATCGTTGCTACAAAAAGCAAACAAAAAGTTTGGGGGCTACAAAGCATCCCTTCCATGTCCTGATGATAAGGTCAGCTCATATTATGTCACTTAGAAACAATCATGTAATTCATATAAAACATGCATGTTATATATTCATGGCTTGCAGAAATAAAAGTGATGTCCTTATGTACAAGGCTATAATTCTCTGCCATAAAAGACAACATTTATCGGTTTTCGTGTAGATTATTTCGCCTTAATAGTGAAAGCACTGCTGTGTGGGGTCATGATTTCTGTCATATGTAGCACTTTGATAACCTCTCTCTCCCCTCGTGTTGCAGGTGTTGAAGGGATGCAAGAAGCTGGCCATTTCCGTGTGTTCCATGGGTCGGATTCCCGGAGGCTACATTACCAACCATGTGTACAGTTGGGTGGACCCTCAGGGACGGAGCGTTTCCCCGCCACCCGACAGCCACGAGGCAAACCAGAGGCAAGGACAGGGCATGGAGGAGAGGACGGTAAGATCAATGTGTGTATGTGTGTCTGGTGATGGCACATAAGGATTAAAACCCAGTACATGAAGCAGCTGCAGTGGATGTGATGCACTATACAGTTCAGAATAAATAAAAACATGGAAAAGAGACAGATAACTGCAGTGCAGCCTTTGAAAGGAAGTGCTTAAAAAAAAACTCTGAAAGTAAAGATACTGTTGCAGGGTTTTTTTTAGATTGCAACTGTCATATTCAAAACAATTTTCTATTAAGTGACCTCCCGCTCCTGTCCAACAGCAGGACTGGAATATTGTCCCCGTGGGATAGTTATCATGACCTTTGGTGCCGTGACATTTTGGAGGACAGACTCATCCCACCACAGGCTTGTGACTCTGGCCGCTCCCTGAGAGAAGGTTTACTCACACTGACTCATCTGAAAAAGATACCCGCTACCATGCTTTCTGATTCACCGTCACAAGCCGATCTCTTTGTTAGAAATAAAATGCTTGGTAAAAATATTAAAGCTCACAACCCAGACTGTGTAGTTAATCTCCTATTCATGTTCTAGATGTTATGGACCCATTCCATCAGTCTCTGAAACTCACTCTGAGCTCCCCGCTCTCCATAAGGAAACACGGAGCTCAGCCCTGCAGAGAGCAGGGATTGGTAATAATAATTCCAGAGAGGGCAAAGTGGATTCAGAGCCCAAAGGTAGAAGCTGGGGTGGAGGTGGGCTTTAAAATCCTATATGAGCAGAGTGCTGATGGCTTGAACGCAGCGCTATGATTAAAAGGGTGCCTTTGATATATGGTGCAGTGAGTACAGTCCCGTTTTAGTGCAGCCACTGAGTTGTCTGCCTGGACGACCTCCTGAGCACATACTGACACACTTCTTGCTTTTGAAAAGGGTTGCAGCTTATTATAGCATTGCATTTTATGTTTTTAAAACATGAAACAATGAAGTCTTAAATGGCTATACAGAATTTTGGAATTAACATTCTGTTTCATCTGGTGTAAAATTAATTGTTTAATTAGCAACTTAGTAAGTGAGGCTTAGTTTCTAAACTTTAATCAAGGACCAACATTAATCAAGAGCCTATTTGTGATGACTCCAACTTTTAAAAGTGTTTTTTGAGAACTTGGTTTCTATGGTGTGACGGTGAAGGTAATAAATTAGATTAAAAACGTAAAAACTCAGCAGTGGAGTTAGGCCTTAGGACCTACTGTGCTCATTTTCAGGTTCATACTTGTATTTAAGGTTCCTACTAGAACATGTTCACATGCTTTAATGGTCAAAAACACTTTGTTTCCCTTATACTGTCTGTGCTGCCAAAACTGTAGAACTTTTCCAAGACTTTTCAAGAATCCATAATAACATTTTTTTTCTTGACCCACTTGCCCGGCCTTTTTCAAACATATCAGATTCAAACTTTATTCAAACACAATTTCAGCTAGCTGGTATACATGGAGGGAGAGACGGAACACTGGGAGAACATGGAGATGCATATGTGAGGGTAATCAAAACATTGTCACACATCAACAAATATTTGAGCCAAGTTAGTCAAATCGACAGCTACAGAAAATACGTATTCCAACACATATCATGAAATTCAAAGAGAATTACGCTCAACTAAATTCCATTACTTAAAGCATTTTTTTCATCACTTTGTTAAAAAACAGATTATCATTGGCGACATTGCAATAAGTGCAGTGCATACACAGGTGGTTGCTTGAACATCCCTGAGCTGTCAAAATAATATTAAATTATAAATAATAAACAGCTGCAAAATCCAATATGAAACAATTCAAAAGCTAAATGTTGACAGCTTTTACAACATACAGTATGTTTCCTCACTTTAAAACTAAACATATGCCGTTTTTTGTCAAGATTTACACCGCCATTAAGCTTGCTTCACTTTCATTTTAGATGCTGCATCATAACCGTCATGCTTCCGTGCCATGCCATGCCACGCTTTGTTTTGCGTAATGTGAAGTGCTCCCAAACTTTTGAAGTTTTCGGACGAAACGTTTTCTCGTCCTCCGTCATGCCTCTTCAAAACTGGCTTCTCCACCTCCGTTCCTGTCTGCATGTGACGTAAACAGTCCCGCTACATCGAGTGACATAATAATCGCACAACACATTTAGTTTTTGATAATTTATTTGTTACCAACACATTTAATAATAGATTATTATCGATTTAATCAATCTGTTGTTGTAGCCCTAATGTAAACACTTGCAGAAGCGTGCCTGGAGCACACAACCATGTAAAGAAATCTGGCACACTATGATGTCATACTGTAAAAAACTGCTGGAAACGAAGTATGCAGAAAAGTCTAAAGCATCATTTAAAACTTCGGTCACATTTAATATGAACATCCTTCATTGTGACACTATATAAGAAATATGTTAAAGCATTAGAGGTCCCCTTTAAAGGAGCAATATACTACATGCAGAGTCTGGGCTGGGATTGCCTGCACAGAACTCTCACCTCTGATGCCACAAGCACATATGGAGGCACTAACAGTGCAAACAACTGCAACAGTGTTGACAGGCAGGTTTCCATTAACCCTCAAATTGTGCAAATTGAATTTGCGAAATTCGATTATCGTTCGCACAACACGCCTTCGTGGCCTTCAATTGGAAATGATGGCGGCTAGTACAGCGAATACAATAGAAATAAACCTGCTTATGTTTTGAACATCCATCACCATGCTTCTTGGAATGTTTTCGCAAGAGAAGAAGTCGCAGAACATCACTCAATGAAACGCAGTCATCTTGCTATTGCTTTTTATCGACATTTATCAACAAAATATTGTTAAAATTTTGCACAAATCTTCTGCGCTAATCCCTGTGTAAGCAAAGTGTAGAATAAAAGTGATTAGTTAGTCAGTGGGAATGAAAGGAAGGATTCTCATGCATTACCATGCAAATGCGCGGGTGGCCTGGCTACCATGACAAAAAACAGAGAAGCTCAAATTACAATTCACACAGAGGGAGTGTCATTTCACTGATGAGAACACCATTACTCAAATATATCTTTCCATATCAAATAGTGGTTTGCGGCTCGTGTAGCCTGATGTAATTGATGTAATTAACATGGTCCTCATGGTAATTAAATCAACAATTAGACACTATCCTTAAGTCCATTCTTCTGACAAGATCAATGGTCCATTGAGGCAAACCAGTGTTACTCTGGCAAGGGTGGATATGCCTCATTGCTAAATAGTTTTCTGGAGACAGAGGAAGAGGAACTAGAAATCAATGTTCCAACTACCACTGTAGGATTTGTCCAAACATCCTACAGTAGCTCCATGGCTAAAACTGCAGCATAAGCAGCTCCATGCAGCCAATGCTCGTTCCTCTGACCGTAGTTCTGCCCAGCTTTGCAGATTCGAATGGAGCTCAGCTGATGGGTGATCCATCCAGAAGCTCAGCAGCTGATTTACACCTGATTTTTTAAATGTTGGTACAGCAGGGGAGCAAGAGGATACATTAGAAAAGTGCTTATATTTGCATATATTCAGATGAGCTTGGATGACCTGCAGGAGAGCTAATTAATGGCTGAGGAGTGCTTTCTGGGCAGAGGCCTGAGACGCGGTTATTCCTACAGAGGCAAAATGCCCTGCTGTATACAGAAGGAAGCCATGATTTGTTGGCAATTTATAGAGCATATAAATCTGTTTGAGGTAACGTGCCAGATATATACCAGCTGTGTCACAGTTTGCTCCTCTGTCCATCTTCTTCAGCCACGTTCTCCATTCCCCAGGCCCCTCCATGGCCTTTGTCCTTGCATCCACCAGATGTCCACAGACTTTCCCTTCTTTTCCCATCACTTTACCACCCAATACAAATGCTATCTCTGTGTTAAACAGACGTTAGTAATGGCTATAAGTGTAATAAATATAGGTTAGAAGGTCCCCTCCTATGCCAACTAGCATGGTTAGAATGCTGTTATCAACTATTAAATTGCCATGTTCATTGTTATGCAGTGAAATATATTTAAAGTAAGCTGATTTTGTCATCAGGAGGTGGATGGGATGGTGGGAGACCTGACATCTATGTGAGACTTCTGCCAAGCTGCAGACAACTGTTCAAGACCAACACAAAACAGTACCGGTTAATTTATTAGTGAGACATCAAGGCCCCCAACTGGCCCTTAAACCAGTATTGCCAGATGTTATTGCCATATTTGTATGATAATTTTACCTTACTGTAAAGCTTCCAGTTACCATAGCAGTTGGTTTTAGTGTGTGTGCGCTGTCACACTTTCCGACATGATCAGGGAAACAAAATATGGATCCTACATCTGTGTTGACAAATCGCCCCTGACATGACTTCTTTTCAGCCAAGCATACTTGGTGGAGGCTATAATGAATATGACTTTGAGCTGGGCTTTTGTTCTGGAGCTGCCTTGAACTTTCTCACCAAGTTACGCTGTGTCCAAATTGAGTTGTTTTTTGCTTGCCCCAGTAAACCCAGTTATTTATTTAATTAACTTAGATTATAGCCTCCAAAGTTTCAATGCAGAATTTGAAATGGGCTATTAGTTGTACTGTTTTGTAACTTTTCTCATAGCAGGCTTTTACATAACTGATGGACTTATGGACTCATACTCCCTTGCATATATCATATCTATGTTTGCTTGCTTTGAAAAATTAATATAGGTAGATTTGTTAGCATTAGTGCTGGACCCAAATATCTGGCTATTTGAGTATTCCTTAATTGGATAGGTATTCAGTTTTCAATTTAGGCAACTCATTGAGCCAGCCCTATTATATAATGGAAAGTGGCTTGTGCCAGCTTTTCTGGCCATTTTGAGTCATCTCTCAAGACCCACAGAATATTTTGTACAAAGACTCTGAAAACACTGAATAGCTCAAATGAAAGACGAAACTCTCTTTTTCATCATGGGGAAAAAAGATTGTTTGCACCTTGTTCCATTCTTGATTTATCTGAAGTTGAATAGAGGCTAGTTTCACCAAAAAGAACATTTTTTTTTCTAGAAAGCTGAGAAAAAGGCATTTTTGTGAAAGGGAGTCTGTCAAGCAAAACAGTGATTTGAATGTTATAATTTTGCCTTCAATGACATAAAAGACATCTGAAAAGCGTATTACAAATGTGTGTAAATGTGTAACTATGCAAAGTACAGCGCAATGCAACAAATCATGGCCCCAGTTCAGAGAGAGAAAACCCACAAAATAGAACCGGAGTCCTATTCCATTATTCCTACCTGCAGTGTTCGGGCAACCCTCTCCGTTTTTTGGGGGGCATTTTATGCTGATATTAAATTGATGTAGCTTTGTTGCTGTAGTTTCGCATCACCTCCGTACAGATTGCTCTGCTCTCTCATCCCGGCTACTCCACTTCATGTTATGATCTACCGTCTTTTGTACTACAACTGCGAATCCCAGCAGCCCCAAAATTACACCCAGGGAGCGTGAGAGCGGCCCCTTGTGCCAGCCGCCGAAAACACACTTTGACGTATATATGTCAATGGCACTCAAGCATTGGCTTTTGAATGACGTATATATACGTGAGTGGCACTCATTGAGTTAATAGTCTAATTTAGAACACTGGACACATATTATTGCACTGATAACTGTTGGACTTTCTTTAAATTTTCAAATTAGAAAGTATCACAACTGCTGACATACTGGCACTCACGCTCTCATGTAACACTGAAGCTCTGTGGTGCATGCTATCTCTCCCTCCCTCCTGAAATGCTGAAACTGTCGGGGGTCGGAATCCAATCTCTCCCTCACCTCCCTCAATCTCCCTCATCTGTGACGCACACACTCAACTATTTTCAGCCAGTGTAAGGTTATAGTTTAACATTTCGTAATGCTGCCCCCAATGCAGGTGTCTTTTAATGAGCCATCACTGCAATTCTCAACAGGATTGTGGCACCAAAATCAGGTATTTTTAAGCCAAAACATGATCTCTTCCTTACCATAACCAAGTTATTTTTGTGCCTAACCCTAACCACACATTACCCACAGTGTTGTCAAAACATAACGTTTCAACGTATCTGCTAAATAAAACGAACAAATGTAACACATGCATGCATTCTGACTGTTGGGTTGGGTGTAAAACAAAAGATGATCTTTTTCCAACCATAAGCAAGTTCCTTTTTGTGCCAAAACGTGACCATGCTAATCACAACATTGTTTTTTTGTAAAGAAACGTAAAGTTGTGCCAATGGCCGTTATGCATTATAAACATGCTAAAAGGTGAAGCAAGCCTTCAAATTTAGATCTTATAACCTCTACTAATGCCTACTTAATAGAGTGATAATATTCAAACTGGGTGATATGACTGCATCACCTAATCAGCCACCTACTTCTCATTTCCTCCGATTAGTTAATTCTAAATACCAGCTCCATTCCATGTTTGTCACTGGCTTCCTGTTACATGACTGCAACATGTTACCTGCCTGCCGGATCTACTGCCTTACTTGGATCCTTGAATCCCACATCCGCACTCTTATTTCTCCAATAAACCACTGATTCATTCTGTGCCTCCTCAGTCTGCATTTGGGTCCAATCCCTGTTGCCCCACACACCAGCTGTGACAAGCTGTCTGTTTTATGAATCATGTCTATTGAACTGCTCTCTTGTGTAACAATTATAGAGTCAAGTCATCCTGCAAGTCCTACCATTAGTTAAGAGGCTTTGTTGTGTGTGAATCTAGAATTTCCCAATTGTTTAATTCCCATTAGTATTAGTTTGTGATAGCTCAAAAAATCTTCAAGAGTGACTTGAGAAGTTGTGATTGAATTTAAGCCTCATTTTTGAGACAGAGTGGTTTGAATTAAATGTGATAAATGACACACTGGGGATACAAAAAGCAAAGCTGCATTGTCCAATATTTTTATTTTATTAGTGGATCAAATTACTGAAGGATTAAATTTTACTCAGTTTTTAAAATGGCTTTTAGGTGACAATAAGTTCATGTGGACAAAATTGAGCCTTATTCATTTTGTTTTGCTACAGAGCCTATTAAGTGGAAATTTACCAATAAAAATCTCTTAAAGTAAGAATTTGTGTCCTCTGAAATACATAATCAAACCTCTTACCTCTGTTTTCTCCTAAGTAATGTAAAACCAGTACAACTGCCAAGATTAGTCAATTGATTGATAAGTCGCCTGTAGGGCTGAGCGATATGGTGTTAAAATAATATCATGATACTTTTAGGCTACATAGGGATCCACAATATATATCTTGATATATGGAAATCTCCTCTAAAGTACTGTAAAATACTCAAACACAAAATTATTAAATGAGTTACAAATACAATAGCAAGTAGTCGAAGTAAAGGAGAACAGGAATACAACTCAAAAGAAATAAATGCTGATGTTGCTCTGTGGTTGCTGGATGTGTGAACAGTCAAATGTTTGCTAACTTTCTCCGGTGGACATATGACAGATGTCTTGTTTCCAGCTTGTTGTGCTGCTGCCATGTAGCCACAGCAATCAAATTAAGAACAATTGATTAAATTACAGTTGTGTCTGTGACTACTCATCTGTTGCTTTTTTTCCCTGTGGACGTAGAGAAGCCAACATGAGTTATCGTGTGAGTTACCAACATGTTCTCATTAAGAACTCGTCAAACGCATCTGCTCTGTTGGAGTTTACGAGCCACTATTGGGTTCAAGATTCATTAATTTGTCATTCACAGCAACACATGGCTGCACAACAAAATGCAAGTTGTAGTCTCTTGCAACACAAGAAAAAAAAGAAAGAAAAGCATTAATGGAGGATGTGTTGAGGATTCTCACAGCCCGAGGAAAGAAGCTGCTCTGTAGTCTGGTGTTACAACAGCGGATACTTCCTTAATGCTTGCCAGACAGCACCAGAGTGAACAGGCTGTTGCTGGGTGGATGTTGTGGGTATATACTGTGTATTGCTAACATACTGACATTGTTAGTCAGCCTTCCATCTATTAGAAATGACTTGTATGAGCATTTCCTGATTTTCTACCACTGCAGTTAATGTGTGTTTAATTTTGAGTGACTGAAGTTCCTTATTTCAGGTCAAGGAAAGATTATGTTAATGGTTATGAGAAATAAACATGGTTTTATAAGCGGTAAGAGGTGTCACAGTCTGATGTCTGATGATGTCTTTCATTTCAAGCAACATCTTAAAAGAACACATAGGACTCTATCTTGCATGCATGTGTCATTGCTCGTGTCATTGCTCATGTCAGACTGTGCGCCCCTGGGCATGTTGGTCTTAAAGTGAGGTGTGATCAAAGCGCACTGTTGGCGGATAGCTATTTTGAGGAAACAAAAAGCGAATGCGCCATTGACCAAATAAAAGCTGGTCTGAAGTCAAAGGCGCAGTTTGTTTCCTGCTATTTAAAGGGCGGATTACTCGGATAGCAAAATGTGCCTGCATGCAGTTCAGATGTTTGGATCAGTCAGGTGGAACATCATAATACAACCCTCAAAGTCCCAGCATTCTTTGTGGCATGTTGTGTGTTGCACAACAGTGATATGCACCACAGATGTCTCTTGGACATAAATGAGGGCACGTTACGGGACGAAGGAAGGCTTGAGGCTGAACTGTGTGTGTCAATGCCAGTTAACCCAAATATGAACACAGTGTCTCAATAACTTCTAATAACTTCTTGGGGAAATTTCTTCAACTTTGTCTTTTTCACAAACGTACACATAGACTTAAGGATGAACAAATTATATTTTGGTGGTCACAGGTCAAGGTCAATGTGACCTTGCTTCCGTTTTATTCTCGTGAATGTGATATGTCAAGAACATCTTGAGGGAATTTCTTCAAATTCCATGAACGTCCATGAATGAATTGATTAGAATTTCGGGTGTCCACTTTGAAACTGTTCTGATTGTAGAGATCTTCTGTTTAGACGGGATGAAGATGTGTGTGAAACGTCCATGTTTTCACAAACATGGATGTAAACTGTAAGCAACTGGTGCTCAGAGCCATGTAACCTGTGTCTCAGTAATCCTAGTTTAGTTTATGGTATTGTCCATTATTTTTAAATGGGCCTTTATATGAGAAGTATTGTCCAAACAATAAAGTAATATGCAAATCCATAAATTAATGTTTCTTTGTCAACTATCCTCTTGCTTTTATTGACACACCATAGTGTCTACTTGTTTTACTTGACAAACTACAGAGAGAATTTTCCAAAAGCATTCAGTTCATGGTATCATCACTGGCACATAAAGGTGCACTGTGTGAGGTATGGATCATATGGTTTTGGTCATTCCGAGAAGTAACCTGTGCTCCCCTGATGCAATTTGAAAACAGTATGGGAACACAAGATGTGATGGCCCTGGCTTCAATCATGACCAATCTAATCACCTCTTCTCCTTCCCATTAAAGTACTGTGCTTTCTGTGCTGCAGCACTCTGACTGTTTGGTGGTGACAGTGAACACTCCAGAGTGGCTCTGCTATAAAAGCTTCTCCCAAGAGGAAGCTAATGCACTCGTTTATTATAAGGTGCAGAATCTCCAAACATCTAACTCAATTTCCTCAACTAATTATGAGCACAATCAATAGCTGCAGTTACATGGACAATATTTCAACAGGATTAAAATCAATCTGATTACAGAGTCCATCTGAATTGTTCATACTGAAAAAAGTAATCTCATTAGTTGTGTGTTTTCATGACCCAAAGTATTTTAACACAATATAACTTTTTTGACTAGTGCAGAGTGGTTCATGCCTACTGTGAAGTGTCTGCTCTGCACTGTTGACTTTACTGAGAATATTCAATTCATAAAGTATAGAGGGAGAAGAAGTGGTTCTGCCTGTAAAAACAATTTAGTAGTAAGAAGCATAATTGTAACCCATGTTACTTTCTGGAGCGACAACCTCCAAAGCTATGAAATTAAAACATTGCGAAAGTGCCAAACACTGCAGTTCCTCTAATGTCCACTTGATGCTAGCTCCAAGAGCGAGCCAATATCTATAGACCCAATATTAAAATGCCCAACATTACAGCAGAAATAAACATGTTTACAACTTGGTACAAAAAATGGTTTTGGTCTCTATAGCTAATTTCAACATTCATGACAACTGGACAGGGGATGAACATTCATACATAACTCACTTGTTTAGATTTTATTAAAGCTTAAAGTTATGCATTTCAAGTGACAGTGCTGGCAAGTAGTGTCCTTGGGCGATCAGTCACATCCACCCATCGCTTCTCCACATCTACAAACTCTCTTCCAAATTTGGTCACTTCTGGCTCCAAATATCCAAGGTGAATGGTCAAAATGCCGAACTCAAGGCTTGAAAATGGGAGTCCATCAAACATTGTGTGACAAACTGTGACATTGTGTCACAGTAGCTACGTCCATTATTTTATAGTCTTTGGTAGCAACAAATTACAGATGGCTCCTTAACATGTCGCATGCAGGCTATCGGTAGATGCTACAGTTTAGTAATGTTCCCTGAATGTCTCATATGCAGGCTACTAATACAGGTAGTGAATGAAAATTGTTATGTCCAGCAACTCCACAATTCAGCCTGTAACATTTACATAACCTAATGTTACCCCCACACAGCTCAAAGATGGGTTGAACAAATATTACAACCAGAGAAAGGTTCAGCATTTTCATGGTTATCAGATGCTAAAATTTCCCTGTTGAATGGATTCCAAAAGTTTGCATCACCCCTCTCAAGCTGACTGAAAATTCTTTCAGATCAGGTCAGTCTTTTACATTTGAGGCGGTTACATGAGGCATATCCATTCTGATCTGGCTAGAATTCGGATTATTAGTGGAATACTAGAGTCCATGTAAATACACCCAATGTGTCATAGCATAGTACCATAGTTGCAGAATAAAAAGATCACTGGGTGAAAACTGTTTTGTTCTGACTTGCTTGCTATGTATGTTCTGTAAAACTTGAGTCATACAGTATTGTTAATTTCTATCAATTTCTCCTCAATCCTGTGCCTATTTATCAAGGGAGCAGGTTATAATGGTGGCAGGCTAAGCCATGTAGCCCAGATGTTCTTCTCCCCAATCACCAAAAGTTCATGACAATAGGTAAATTAAGAGCCTCACCTTCACCACAACAATCCAAAACAATGCCTGTATGACAACAGATGCCACATCAATCCACCTTATTATCTTACATTGCAGCTTTCCCTCACTTGTGAACAAGACCCCAAGACACTTGAACCTCTTCACTTCTTAGAGTGAGTAACTCACCATTTACAGCAGGGTAACATGGCCTCAGATTTAAGGCTGATTGTCATCCCAAACCCTTCACAATCAGCAGTAAAGTATCCTACATCAGCAACCACTGCACAACTGCTGGTTGAGTCCACTATGACAGACTCTCTCTGGCCAGTGCCTGTGTTTAGAAAAACTGAGTACAAATCACAAACACACTGACTTCCTAAGGAGGATATAGTAATACAGCTCTATGTAATAATGTATATCCAGATTTTAAGTTAGGTGCCTCGCCTTCATGTGACGTAACCAGGTGTCGTTCACATTTGTGGCCATGAAGTATTTAATTATGGGGGTGAACAAACAGATGAGTTAAGAGGCTGTATGGCTGCTCAAAGCCTGCAGCATCAACCACACTGACACAGTCGTCAGTGTACTATCAAGTAGTACTGATCCATGTACAGCAATTGTTTGCATATACTGAATGCTTAGAAAAAGTGATAAACAGGTGGAATTCCCAAGTTAAGTTCAAATGAATTTGAACAAATGAAAAAATGAACTAAAAGAATAAAACCATGCGTCTCTGAGAATCACATTTATCGATTCAGTTCTAGCGTTGGACTGTTACAAAGGAAGGTAGGGATGTCCCGATCACGTTTTTTAGGGATGTCCCAACCACATTTTTTTGCCCCTGATCCAAGTAATTTGTTATTACCTGCCCATACTGAGTTCTGATCCCATACTTGTATTTACAAGCTGAACAATTGATGCTTCAAGTGCTATAAAGTTATTAAAATCGATCCAGTGTATATGATTGACAGTTTATGCAATACAAGAACAAATGTCTGCATCCAAACAGTTCCTATGGGCATTTTTATTATTATTATTTTTTTACAAAATAACCAAGTAAACAAACAAAATAACAAACAACAAAATATTTACGTATCGCTCTTATCACAATTTCACTTATTGCAGCATTTGTTTGTTTTTTTAAATAAAATAATAAAGTAAACAAACTAAAATGTCTTAAGAAATTGCTCTCAATTCCATTTAGTGCAGCATTTGTTTTTTCAACTAACAAAGTTAATAGACAGAAAGGTGTCTTTACAAGTTACTCTCAAATCCACCAGTAAATCTAGTTCACGAAAAATGAATGCTAAAAGTGGTGCAGCAGCTTAAGTTGAACATGAATTTAAAAAAAAAAAAAACAGTTTACTCTTTGGAGTAGCAGCATTAAAATAAAAACTTAATATCTACTGCAAATTGTGCTGTCCTGTGTGATGGCGGACATAAACATAGAATCTGGTGTGCACAAAGTAACCGATCCCAATTAATTACAAAAAGACATTGAGCAGGCCCAATACCAAACATACCGATCAGGACATCGCTAAAGGAAGGTGTGTGTTCTCTTTCCTCTGAGCTGTATATGTGTATACAATTCAATCCTACCTCGCTTGACGTAGTCTTTCAGTTACAGCCTCCTCACAGTGGCAGCAGGCTCTGGGCTCACCATCCAGTACTGGAAAATTGTTCTCTGAAATCTTCTCCAAATCTCTGGAATCTCCTAAAATGGCTCTAAGATGTCCTCCAAAGTCTAGGCTGGTCTTCAAGGGTCTCAACAAAAGACCTGACCTATAAATGAGATAAGATTGTTACCTTTATGTCTATGAGCTACAGAATACAGCTAATGGTATTAACTCAGAGATCCAATTCACAACTTCTTTTGTACGACATCTGTAGTTCACCTCAGTTTCAGAAATAACAATTTCAGTCATATTCAAATAACATAATAAATTATTATATTAAATTGCAGTTACGGTGCATAATGCAAAGCACAAGCAGCATATATTTTGTGAATTCAACACACCTTCAGTGTATTCATAACTTACTTAAAGGCAGTCAATAAAAATAACCATGCTAACGATAAAATTCACAAGCAAAGTACATCTTAACCAGCAGCTTAGCTGCAGCTGTTAACTCAGAGTGCATAAAATATGTACTTGAAAACAAAATAATGACAGTATTCTTACTTCACCAACATAACAGAACATACTGCTTATTAGCAGTCATTTTTTAACTATTAAATGTCATGCCTTCAAGTCACCAACAGCTCCAGAAAAATCGACTGGGGTTTAACATGACCCTTATTTAGCATTGAAGCTAGTCCTCTTTTTCGCTCAGCTTCATCCAAGACTGGTTCTCTGTCCTCACCTCACGCGTAGGCCTAATCTAACCTGATACATGGCGGGCGGGATAAACAATCTCATTGGACAACGAGAACGATACTACATAACAATTGGTTGCTCATCAAAATCAGCAATACACCATTATTTTAAATATATTAATATTTAAACGCTGTTAAATTCACTCCATTGTTTTTTTATCCACTACACTTCAAGTATTTAAAAATTTTAGCACTACGGTGAAATGATTAAGGCTTTATTTATTTATTTAACTATGAACATAGTTTTTTTTACTGTGGGCTACACAATGCCATTCAAGCAGGCCATGTTATCATTATAACTCAAATATTAGTAATTTTCTTTTCCTGTACACCAATAAGTTACCGCAGTTACACACACTGTACAGAGAAACACAAGCAAGCAGCATTCAGTTTTAGGATGCCTTGTAGGAAAAAATATATGGTCTCCTATAGTTAAATCCAGGTGATAACAATATTTACCTTGAAAAAAATGTTTGTGGTACACACAGATAAGCAGCAGTTATAATGAAATACCCAAATCTGGATGAGCTACTTCTACCACACATAAGGGGTTGTTTTATGACAGTTTTTTAAACCCTTGAGGCCGACCTTTCCCAAAACAACTGGTGATTTAAACCACTTATAACACTAAACAGAAGTTATTACAAATCAGTGTTTCTCTAAAGCTGTACTGCTTGCCAGAGCCGGGCTGCTAAACACCTGCTAATCTGCGTTCACCCTTTTCTCTAATAACTTAATACGCTTGTGTTCAGGAGGTTGCTCATGTTGCAGAGGGGCTGTGAACTACGCCAACGCCAAAATACTAATGGCCCTATCTCTTTTTGATTGATCAATTCTGGGCTACTGTAGAAACATAGCGGTTCAACTTGGCGATCTCTGTAGAGGACCTGCTCCCTATGTAGATACAGTATAAACTTTTTTCTATTTCTGCCATTTAATCCCTCTTAATGGACCTTAATGGTTTGGTTTGCCAACACTGAGAGATGTGAATGTTGTGTCTTCCCTATAGGTAAACCTGAACATGGACGACGGTCGCTCTCTGGGCCTAATGATCAGAGGTGGTGCTGAGTATGGACTGGGGATCTACATTACAGGAGTGGACCCAGGATCTGCTGCAGATGCTGGTGCACTAAAGGTACCTCCACCCAAGCTGTCTTGCATTACAAACCATGTCCAACATGTCAGACAAATGACAATTCTTCATCTTCTACTCTTCCTGTCGCTGCCTCTTGAGCAGGTCGTAATTGCAAATGAGAATTGGTTCCCAATTAACTAATCTGATAAAAGAAAGGTAAAATGGAATCAATAAATCTTTGAGACGGTGGCAAAGAATTATTATAATCAAAGTTATCTTTATGAATAAGTGATTTTAGGTTTCACCCAAGCCAATATCGTCTCCACTACTATGATTAGACAGAACATTCCTTAAGTCCATCAACTAGACTCTTCCCATGGCCAATGCATGGAACTCAATCTGATTTGATTTTTTTTGTCTTTTATTTCGTCACATTTGGAACAAGTCCAGTGTTGCAGGTCCTTGGAAAGCAGAATTTACTTTACAGTTTTGGACTCTGCAAAAAATATATGTCATAGTCATGTTCAGAAACACTGGCAAGGTAGCTAAGCGCATGTACACATACAAGGTATTTGATTTCTGTTTTAAGTTGCTCTAATAAAGTTACACTCAGCTTAGACCTCATGGTGCCGGACTGATTGTTAGCAAGCCAAGCTGCAGAGTGAAAGTTAGCAGGCCTTCAAGGGTCAGGTAGGTAGATACTGGAGGTACAGTAACAGGTGACAGGGTTCCAGGTAATTTATAACAGACAGATTACAGTTTATAGACCATTCAGTCTTTTTTTTTCTTTGTCTTGCTTACATTGTGGGCTGCCGCATTGTAACTGTCCGTGCTTCAAGACTGCATTCCCAAGTTGTTAACTGCAGTGTGTGCATTTGGCATCCTGGCTGGTTGTGGTAATCCATGGTTTGAGGTTTTAGAATGCTTTAACTGTAATTTTGGGTACAGTTGTTTGCTGTTTGTCTGTTTCTGTTTTAGGAATGACATCCAAGTCAGGCTCAGTGAATTCATTGATATAATTGGAGATGTCAGTGGGGACGTTCTGAATGTGCCTCAGACTGTGATGTGTAGTGCAGACAGTAGGGCACCCTCTGATTGGACTGACCAATCAGAGGCCAGATCTCTCAGATCTCTGGGGGCATGGATGAGAGTTTGTTTACTTATTTTAACTTCAACAAGATGGCCACACAGTCATTGCCCCCCAATCAGGTAGTGATTTTGCTCTGTCGCCATTTGCATTTACACTACACTTTACTTTAATGTGATCAATCAGTACCCATTGCAATCTGGTCACCCAAAATGTAATTTAATACAAGATGTAAAAGGGTCTTTTAAAAACTATGGCCTAGCGTGGCTAAAAACTAAAGCTTTGGAGTGACAGGTCAGTCCACCTATACAATGCAAATTCATTTATATAATCTTGTACAAAGCAGCTGGTTTCCAGTGAAAATTATTTAAATAGTCTTATACTGATTCATACTTCACTTTATCAGACAAAACTCCAAGAATACCAGTATTTCTGAATATTAATGTCATCTACTTTTCAAACGAAATAAAAAAAACAAAATAAAAACATAGTTGTTTACACCTTGATGCAGTTTCACTTCTCTCTTAGCTGCCATTTGTTCTCTATTTATTTTGGTATTGTATGTAAATCAACTAGCTTAAGATGTGGTAATTCATCATAATAAACATCATGTCTGCTTTCTTTGCTGTCAAAGCTACATAATTGCACTTGTAAATGTAGACTAATTTGCAGTGCATCACTACAACTACACAAAGTTTGAAAATACCAGACTTGATGGTAAGTGTGATAGATGACCTACTCAAAGCAACTTTTGAATGATTTTCATACCAAGAGGATATAAAATGAAGAAGAAAAACCCATCCATCCATTTTCATCCACGTATCCGGGGGTGGGTCGCCAAGGCAGCAGCCAGTGCAAGGTACTCCAGATGTCCCTCTACCAAGCAACGCTTTCCAGCTCCTCCTGGGGGATCCCGAGCCATTCCCAGGCTAGATGAGATGTATAATCTGTCCAGTGTATTCTGGGTCTGCCTGGGGACTCCTACCAATTGTATCTTCCTGGAAAACCTCTGGTAGGAGGTGCCCAGGAGGTGTGCTGATCAGATGCCCAAACCACTTCAATTGGCCACTTTCAATGCAAAGGAGTAGTGGCTCCACACCGAGCTCCTTTCAAATTACTGCTCCTTATTCTATCTCTAAGTAAGACCCCAGCCAACAACACATTCTCATCCTAACTTATCACATGTCATGTCATATGTAAAGAATAGTATCACGTCCCTGCTGAGGTGTTTTGTTAACTGCTAATAGCAACATTAGCTGCTCTGTTTCAACAATGTTGGGCTGGAGAAAGGTGCACTCAGGCTGAAACTCATCCATGCTGTTCTCTTGGAAGGTGCACTGACTTAAACCAGCGGTGAGTACAGGAAAGCATAAATAATACATGTAAACTGGTTAAGTTATGAGTACAGGAAAAGTCCGCTAGCCGCTAATCACATTTATGCAATGTAAAATACCATAGGCTTATGCTAATAATGTTAGCATGTTGTATATTTGGGTGAAATGTGATTTATAAAAGAGTTGTTTTAGAGCTGAGTTTTATTCTTTGTTAAGTGGTGTTGTTGTTAATCGTGTTTGATGGCTGCTGGGAGAAGTTTGCTTTTTTTTGATTATTTTAAATAATTTAGATGTTTAAAAAAAATCTCTTTTGGCCAAAAACAAAAGAAAGGGGTAGTAGCTTCTTCTGTAACCGACTGAGTTAAATAAGCATATAATAACGTCTCATATCGATCGCAGAGCCCTAAAAGGAATCAAATCAAAATCGTACCCTGGCAGACTTTGTGATATCAGCAAATATTGTGTTGTTGTCCAAAGTACTGATATAATATTGTACGTGATGAAACTAGTGATTTACATCCCCCGACCAGTAAATCGGAAATCTTCCCAGGTAGGCAATTTTTGGTTTGAAAAACTGTTTTGAGAATGGCACAATGCAATGTTTTAATAACGTTTTCAACGACAATTTTTCTTTTAGCTCCTAGAACATTCTCCATAAAGTTAGGGTAACATTCTCCATAAACACCAAAAATGTTAACTTCAAAAAAACAAGAAAATCACATTATATTACATTTTGGTTTAAAAAAAGTGATCTGTAATCTCAAGCCTCATGTTCTGAATGTTGCTTTTAAAATGTTCTTTTTTTTTCATGTAACATTGTGGGAACATTTTAGGAAAAGGACATTCGATGATCTGTCAGCATCACCAAACATCCTCAGAATGTGCATTTAACCTGATGATAAGTATCCTTCAAACATTCTTTGACCATAAGATTAAAAGGTTTTCTTTAAAACATTATTGCAGCTGGTAGGTAACATTAGCCAATGTTGTGAAAGGGACCCCTGCTGGCTGGGTTCCCCCCTGCTGGTTGTAACAGTCAGTTACATCAGCTAAACTGCCTGTCCATCTCACACTGTATTTTACTCTCACTCATGAATAAGATCCCAAGAAACTGACACTCCTTTGCTTGGGGCAGAAATTTTTTCCCAACCCAAAGGGGACAATCCACTGTTTAACAGTCATAATAATGTTACATGCTATCTAAATGTCAGCAGCAATGTTAAGTACATTTGAATTTTGGTAGAACACCCTGAAACCTTAGCACACTGTGGGTTTGGTCCTTCAAGTCTTAGTCATGGATTAAATGAGTTCTTGATGTGAGATTTGCAGCACTGTGCCAGCTGTCATCGCTAACATCTGCTACCTGATACTGATGAACCTGTTAGCATTCCTGCCACCTGCCGCCTATTAGACTGCTAAACCTGTTAGCGTGGCTAACATCTGCTACCTGCCTCCCAGCCTCAGTCAGGCAGCTGAATTCACTGCCCTGACAGGTCTACAAAAATGCTTTATTAGCCATGCTAAATCTCTGCTGTGTGCTTTCAGGTCAGCTTTCTGCCTCAACAAGCAGGCCACTCTAACTGTGTGCTATTTTTCAAGCAGCCTGAGGCAAGAAGAACAGAAGCCAGTGTCTCCTACCTGTAAACAATATGGCCGAAACCTCAATATGGCTTTCATGATATCACACTGTGTCCTACTTGAGGATAAAAATAAGACATCAAATTTATACTTTGTACTTTTTGCAAACCAACTGGGAATCCTTGAAAAAAAAAGCCTAACAGAAAGAGAAAGAAGATTAAAAAAAAAACAAAGCTTGAAAGACATTTAACAAATTCAAATGTCCCTTGAAAGCTGTAGTGTGACATTTCACAGTTTCTCTGACAGAGAGTTATGAAGAGGCACCTTTTTATCACAGGGGATTGGCTGGTCATGTTGCTGAACTGGCTTTGATGTGCTCTGAAAGAAAATGTGATGGTAGGAAAGAGGGAGAGAACAGAGACAAAGTGAAAGACAGGAAGCACATATAAAAAACAAATACAGTGGATGATTTCTCTTCCCCTCTCCAGGTCTCATAGATGTGTCTCCATTCACTAATAGTCTGCAGCCATTCATTATTTGTGGAAGGGAACTGCTACCCATCTTTATAATGTGCATGTGTGTGGGGTGTGGGTGAATCAGATTGAGTGATCCCGCCATTACACTGGGAGCAGCGGGCGGACAAAGAGGCTGTATATCTTTTCCTGGAAAACCATCCCTCTTTCTCTGTCTGCCAGTGTGGCAGCAGCAAGATGGAGGGTTGGCATTAAAAGACACTGCAGCAGGTGATCACCACATGGCAAATGTAAGTCAATTTTTTCTTCAGATACATCAGTTTGATACTACTCACAGTACTACTGGGAGTAATATTAAGTCATGCCATAAGCATTTTCTATGATGTAAGTGTAGGACCAACATTTTTTTGAGATAGATTATATTTTTAGAACTACAGATCTGATACTGCTCTTACCCAGTTCATTGACTGTAAAGTATAGATTTTCAGCAGTAGGTGGGTTTCCATTAACCCTCAAATTGCTATTGCCAATGTAAAATCTGCGTAGCGGACACGTTTCGAAAAAACTCCCATTTATCGCAAAAAATGTTTTACACTCGCATAAGGCAGTATTTCAGGCGATTTGAAATGCAAATGCAAAACTGCATTGGAAACACTTTTTTTTCTTTTATATGACAATGTTATTGGATGGCATAACTTTTGAAAAGTTGAGACAATCATCTGGAAGTTTTGAATCCACAAGTCCGGTGGACTATCACCTCCCAGAAATCCCTCATACATGGCCACGTTTAAGGGGCTTTTCTTTCCATTATCGCTCTCATAACATGCCTATGTCGCCCTCAATTGTAAAATAATGATGGCTAGTGTAGTGGCTGCAATAGAAATAAGGGCGCTAATGTTTTGAACATCTATCACCATGCTTCTTGGAATGTTACCATGAAAGGAGGAAAAGTTCAAACTGTGCTCACATCAACACATCCAATCAAGCTACAGCTCAAGTGAATTTCCAAACAGCTCTGTATAAATCCAGGAAATACATAAGTGAAGCTTTCTCAGATCAAAAACGGGCCAGGGCATTTTGATAGATACAAGTGACCAGTGGGGCAGGGCAGATGCGAACTGAGGCAAACTGGTCGTGTTAAGTGGGCATGCACCGTTAAAATGTAAAATAGTCATTAGCCTTTCCAACAAAATGTAAACAAACCTGTAGTCTATCATAGTTGTTGTATCTGATGCATATTCTTACATAAAGGAACGATGGGCATGCCTGAATTGAGGGCATTATGTCATCATTTGCACTTTAGAGGTCATTTTCAAACATTTCCATTTCAGTGCATGTGGAAGAAAGGCCAAAATGTAAAGAAAAATATCTGCTTTCAGAGATGACTGTGTGAGTGTAGACAGGGCCTGGGATGTTTTTGGGGCCCTATTTTTTGTGGAATGCCACTGTCGGGCTACAATTCCTGTTTCTACACAAGAAATGCTTTTACAAAACCTAATGACCAGATTACTATGGAATTTACTGAGCAAAATCATTTTCCTAGAGGATGAACCCTTTAATTGCTGGGCACTCCTGGTCACCTATAGTAAGTATAATGTCTTGATACAGATGAATCAGCATTGTAAAGACCATATAACATAACATATAACTTCACCATACTGTCTTTAATGGGTCCTTTTTAGAATAGATGAAATGACTCGTTAATATTCATAGTTTTGCTGTTATAAAGCTGAAAGCAGCACTATACTCCTGTACACAGTTTAGAAATTGTGATATTAAATATTCCTGAACTCAGCATTGCTGGGAAACTCACATCCATCAACGCAGCTCTTAATGAATAGGCCCAGCCAAAAGTCATATTACTCATTTCTATTTGTGCAACACAGTGACACTTGGTGTTGCCCGTTCATTACTTAAAAAGAGTGAAACTCCCAGCCGTATCCATCAGAAAGTGATACAAGTCAGCTGTATCAATTTAATTACAGGCTTTTGTCTGACCTGATGAGGTTGCTTTGACACTAGGGTAGAAAAATGAAGACAGACACAATTAATTCAGTGTTTGTATTATTAAATACCATTTCTCTAGCTGGTTTGAATGGGAAATCTTTTGAATATTATATTTCAGTACTGGTTGAATTGATGTCCTTTGGTGATAACCTAACCTTTTTTAAGTCTGTGTGTACTACCTACCCATATTTCATGCTATTACCTTAACTGATGTAAAGGTAGTGTATTAACAGAAACATAATTATGAAAACATAGCTTTAGACATAATTGTGCAAACACAGTTTTCGTATATAATTTAATTGCTAGTTATGATCTTACCTGGTACATAGTGTTTACACTCACGGTAAGTTGAGGTTCTGGTATATATTTCAACTAGTCTGCGCTGTTCAGGAGTTCATAGGGTATGCAGCTAGTAGACTAATGATCAGGCTTGCAAGGAACGTTCCTACAACATTGGCTAACATTACCAAAAGTTGCAATAATGTTTTAAAGACAACATTTTAACCTAATATTCAAAGAATGTTTTAACAATGTTTATTATTTCAAATAATGTTCCCATGAGTTTAAATGCTGACTAAGACATAACACTTTAACAGCAACATTCTGAGGTTGTTTTGGTGATGCTGAGAGGTGACAGATCATAGACTGTTCTTCTATGAAATATTCCCACAATGTTACATTAGAACAAGGGAAGAACAGTTTCAAAGCAACATTCAGAACATGTTTTTGAGGCCTGAGATTATGGACCATGTATGATTTATGGAAACATTTATCCTTCTTACTTGTAGTAACTGCAAACAATACAATATATTTTCCATATTCATGTCTTTAACAATCTTTTAATACAATTTCAGACGCCCCTTAAATGAACTGTACTATTTCTTAACCTTACGTAAGGTGTATATCTTATCTGTCTGCATCACCGTTCATGATGGACAGCCAGTAGAATCCTGTCATGTCCACATGAAACTTGGTAGGACGGCGTCAGTTTGAAATGCTGCTGATAACAACATAATATAAGGACGGAAAAATATCTGTAAACTGAGGTGGAGGTGAAGGTGAAGGTGAAGCTTTCCCAGATTATGAGCATAAGGACCATTTTACTAGCATCTGATGGACCAAGTAGGCTTCTATTTAAATCAATCTAGCTGTCTACACAGGGTGCATATTTTTATAGGCTATGTTCACTGCCTTAAAACATTCTGTGTAGACATAGGCAGAGGATTAATGCTGCCACTGCTCCTCTGCAAACAAGCTGAACACGCCTTTCCTCCTGTATAGATGATGTTGGAGAGGACAGTCATGTTTGCTTAATCCAGGGGCTGCTTGTCAGATTGTATTGAACAAACAACATGTTCTTTAAATGCTACGAAAAAATCACTAATGAAAATCAGGGAGGAAGTGTTTTGCTACAATAGATAGATATTTAACAGATTAATTATTTTTTTTGTGCAGTGCAGACTGCATCTGCAACCCTATGATTGGTTACAGTGATGGAGGTTTCTGAGGGCATGCAAAAAGTGCCCCGGAAATGATCCTGAAACATTTTCGTCTGACTGTGGTGTGTCCCTTTAACACCTCATGTTGGATTGCCCCTGTGTCATTAACAGCCACTCTCTGGATGCCACAGCAGGCCAGCAAACTACTCCTGCTGCTCAAAATAGCAGCTTGCCCTCTCTCTGTGAAAAGGACAAATACATTGCACCTCCAGCACCATACACACACACACACACACACACACACACACACACACACACACACACACACAAACACACACACACACACACGTTTTTTTCATCACAAATGATCAATGAAACTCAACTTGTAAATCATTACAGCATGGAGAAGGTGAGAGAGGAAGCCTTGCAGCTAGAGAGGATAATGCAATATATTTCCCTGGTCGAAAGAGATCAGTTGAGAGTGGCAAGGTGTGACACTTAATATTTCTTAGCATATCTGTTCAATATAACTTTGATTGCAACAATTGTTGTCTGTGCAGAAGCTGATTTAAGTCAAAGTGGGTAAAGGGACACTGTCTTCTTGAGCTCTTAGTATTTTATATGCACATCTGCGTTATGAATAATCACGAACAAAAAATGTAAATGCAAAGGTTTCTCTTATCCTCAGAGGACTCTGTTATGGAATTTCATTGTAGCTGCATCTGCTTCAAATAATCGTAGTGTTGCAAGGAGGAGAGAGAGAAAGAAGGCAAGAAATAATTTCTGTCTCTACTTGTCCTGCTGTAGTACAGTGAAAGCTGTTTTCCAGCCTGAAAACAACATTTAGTATATCTAACATAAATTCGGCTTAATTGAAACAAAAAATACTATTGCTTAATCAGGTTGATACTAATTTGGCTAAAAAAAAACTTGTGTCAGTTAAACAAAGAGATAACCAATGGTAATGCAGGCATAAACAAAAATGAGGTCAGCTACAACTTTAAGTATGAGCTATAGATATAACTTACCACCATTACAAACAAAAATGTGTTACTGTAGGAAATGTAGTATCCATCAAGTTTGGAGCTTACAGGATATCTCAGCCTCTGTTGTGTTGATGAATTACCTTGTGCATCAAGAGCAGGTACAGGGAGGCTAAGTCTGATTTAAAATGGACTGTACTTGTATGGCACTTTTCTAGTCTTATGACCACTCAAAGCGCTTTCACTGTACATTGTCAAATTTACTCATTCACACACACATTCACGCACTGGTGGCCAAGGCTACCATACAAGGTGCCAACTGCGACTCAGTAATCATTCACAGGCACTCACACTCTGATGACGTGGCATCGGAAGCAATTCGGGGTTCAGTATCTTGCTCAAGGATACTTTGACATGTTGCCCGGAGGAGCCAGAGATTGAACCGCTGACCTTCGAGTAGATGACCTGCTTTACCTCTGAGCCACAGCCGCCACGGCATACCACCGACCATCTTGCTGAAAGGTTAAAGGAGGCTGTGGAGGAGTGGGGGCTTAGGGGCAAGGTTTTGGCATGTGCGCACAACAATGCAAGGAACATCACCGCAGCAAACGACTCCATAAGAGTAACCAGCTAGTCTGTGGCTTGCTTCGCGCACATACTTCAGCTCGGCATTAATGATGGATTAATGATGTTTAATATCTGGCTTATAAATAAATTACTTCCCCTACAAATGTGCCACCCTGATCCCACAGGCTGAAGGTGATGCGACCAACAGAGGTCATGCGACAGCAACAGGAGCTGCAGCTGTACGCCAGGCCTCCACAATGGCTCTATTTTTGGGGGAGCAGTATGTCACAAGTCCCACCACTGGCAGCATGGACACAAAGGTTGAGAACTTTTTACGGGACATTACCCCATCCTTGGATACTAAACCGACAGACTGGTGGAAAGTGAATGTATGGAAATTCCCCAGACTGGCAAATCTGGCACGTCAGTATCTCTGCATACATGAGATTTCGGTACCATCTGAGCAGGTGTTTGCAGCCAGTGGACTGATTGTGACCTGGCTGCGCTCCCCTCTCACACCCAGCCATGTGGACATCCTAATTTTCCTCAATGAGAACAAGTAGGCAGAAATCGGGACACTGTGAGTCTGAGATATATATTTTTAAGTTCTTTTCTCATGTTGCAGCATTCCATTTAGTTGTTTTCAAGCGTCTTTCTTATAAGACCATATGTTAGCTGGGATAATTTTTATGAGCATGCTCCGTATGTAAGCTGTTATTCAGTGTGTTTCAAGTCTAGGCCTCTACATCTTTATGTTTTATGGGCTATGCAATGCTGTCAGCACAAATGCATCATGTTGCTGTGAAAATAAAGCTTTGAGTAAGGGAAAAAAACACATTTGGTATTTTTTAAGCAACGCTTTATATTGTTTTTTTTTAAGTACGATTAACCGATGAATTGATCGTTAATATTAACGATGCTTGGTTAATGAGAATGTTTACAATTTGCGACCCTACATTCTATGCTAACCATGTATATTCACAACAAACTGACTTGAAGTCCAACTGCAGTCCTGCTGTGACTCAAGTGATGCAAACATTGGTTGAACTCTTCAGTTCAGAGTACAACCATAACTATTTGATGGATTGCCATGACATTTGGTACAGAAATTCAAGGTCCTCAGAAATGTAACTTGTGATAACTTTGGCAATGCACTGACTTTTCGTTTAGCATCGTCATGTCACATTTTACGTGTGTCTAATTCACTGGTTGAGGAGCAAATACCTCCAAAACTAATGCTCCAACTCCTGCTCATTCTCAGGTCGTCAAATGCTTTTTGTACCCTTTTTGCATTACACTCCTTTGTGTGTAATATTGACGCCAAAAGCATCCTTTAGTGTTTTATACTGTGTGTTGTATACTGAAACACAGCAGGCTTTCTGCTAAATCCAATGTAAATCAATGCTGCAAGCAACTGATGCAGTTTAAAGAGCACCCATGTGGGAGGGAGGGGAAGTAAAGGAATAACTCCTGTCCCTTGTGAAACCAAAAGTCACTGTTGTTTTAATGTAACATTATGTGATTTACATAGAGATGCTGGACACTGAGGTCAATCGTGATGTATTTACGTCATGTTAACTTGAGTAAAAAATTTAGTTATTTTAACCCAAAACATGATCTTTTTCTAAACATAACCAAGTAGTTTCTTTTCACTAAGCAAACTATGACCATTTCACGACATTATTTAGGTGTTGCAGTGTTTTAGCAGTGTGTTACATACGCTACAGCTTGTCCTCACTTGCATCACAGACAATGAGCGGAGTGACAAAAGTGTCACTATTTGACGACCTGTGAACAGGTTGAATAATTCTATCAGCCTTAGGTGTACTATGTGTGTAATGCTAAATATCAAATGTTGCTAACATGCTAAATTAAGAGACTGAACATGTAAACCTACTAAACCTATATATCTATATAACCAGTATGCCATGATAGCAGCCCATGACCAAGGTGAATGACAGGGACTGACTGATACTGCCAGTAGTTTTTGTGTGTTTTAGCCTCCATACATTTAAAAAGAAAAATCTTTTGGTAGTGAACTATCCTCTACTTAAACATACTTAATTAAAAAAGTGTCATATAAGCAGCACTGTTACACAGTCTTTCCCAGCGAGACCCAATACTATAGATAATGATATGGAAGAGGGACCCTGATTATAAAAGAGACACGAGTGCTTTATCACAGGCCACAGAGCAATAACCACTGTTTGGCTTCCTTCTCTTGTGGTCTGATGAATTATGTCCACGGCATTGTCTTATCTGGTTTGTTTCCCCTCTGACACATTGTCGAGACGGGCCAGGCCCTCACCTATTGTCTGGCTGTCTAAAGGAAAATAATTAGCTCCAGTGCAGCATTCGTGTGTTTGTGTGTGTGTGGCACCCTACAGAGAACTAAGGGAGTTGGGAAAGTTGGGACAACAATCTGTGGCCTGAGGTTGTGACAATGAGGGAAAATATTGTGTGAATCAGGGTTTGGGATGCATGACATGCATAGCGGTGCATACATAACCTCAGAGAGAAGATATTCTGCACAGTATGTGAGAAGTCTCTGTGTTGTGTTGCTGTGATAGTGGTGGACCTAGATATACTTTTGCCCTGGGGTTTTCCATGATGTTGGTCACAACATCCTCAACAGGTTCCTGGAAATGGAAACCTGTCTTTCTAAGTTAACAAGTATTTTTTTCCTGGGGCTCATAAAAATAGCAAGTATATTTTGTTTTAACCCTTTGAAACCTAAACAATTTGGGCGGTTTCTTTCAAAAACATGCAAAAAAGGCAATGAACTACGAAGGAAGAAATGACCCAAAAATCAGTGCAAAATTAGTAAAAGTAGTAAAAAAAACAAAACAAAACAAGACAAAGACAAAGAAAGTAGAAACAAACAAACAAACAACAAACACAAAACAAAATCGGACATAACTCCTATAACACCTATGTTTCCAGGACCGGTCGATATGTCAACCTAAGCAAGTGCTGCGTTATAACAAGACACATAGTTTCAGCCTGTTCTCATTCTGAAGTCTTTAAATACCGCCGCTTTCGCCTTGCTTTCGCCATGCTTTCGCCATGCTTTCGCTGTAAGATCCCGATGCTGATAACACCGGGAGGGTAATATATAGATGCAGAAGTTCACTACAAAGCAGCAATATGTGATAAGTTGGGATGAAAATGTGTTGGTGTTCCCAGGACTGGGCAATATGTCAACTTAAGCAAGAGCTGCTTCACAACTAGACTCATGTGGTTTTCCCTAAATTCCCAAACAATGACATCTCATTAACATCAGGTGGATACTGGGCATGTTTTATCTTTTCCTTTCAGCCTAACAGTTCACAGGCATGCTGATTGCTGCCTCAGCAGTAGCGCCACAGGGCCCCTTCAAATGTGAACAAACAGTTTAAGACTCAAGATGAGCAATACCCGACAAGGTCAGTGCCTGATATTAATGGCAATGCAAAGTCCATCTGCAAATTGGCAGACCATCTTTTGGATTTGATTTTGTTGTGAAGAAATGTCTTCTTGTTTACTGAAGCAAGGTACAGTGTGTCCTCCTATAGTCAAAGAGGATATGTGATGTCTTTCTATAAGAAGTAAACCAGCAGGGGAGCATGGTTTACAGGTTTAAGAGCCCATCCAAGAGCCAGCAGGAGGGCCTCCTACATCACACTCAGCAAAGAGTCAGGGCCATTTACACTGATGTGCTGGTAACAGCATACATCACATTAACTCTTTTTATGATCTCTGGGTATAGAAAATGAGGTTACATGCAGGTCTTTGATGCTCTGCCCTGATGACTGACCTGAGACTTTAATTAACCTGGTCTGTTGCAGGTGGGTGACCAGATCCTGGAAGTGAACGGTCAGAGCTTTGTCACCATCTCCCACGACGAGGCCGTTCACATCCTAAAAACAGGACACCATTTGCTTATGAAGGTGAGGGATGTGGGTCGTCTGCCTCATGCACGCACAGTGGTGGATGAGACCAAATGGATCTGCAGTCAGGCCATTGCTGAGACCAATGCTACAGCGAATCCAAATTCTGTTACCAACCCCACTGTCAATGCTGGCGTCCACGTTAGTGTCAGTGCTACTACCTGCAGTACAAGGTGAGTGCATCATACTGAGGTACGGCGACTGTTCTCTGTATGAAATGAGTACTACAATTGTCAGTGGCATTGGAGCAAAGACATCATTGTGAACCAATAAGTGAGTTGCGCTTCTCTGTTGTGCCAGGTGGTTTACAGATCGAGATCAAATACTTTTTATATGCTTATGAAAAAGGATACTTCAAGATTGCCTTAAGGAAATTTTTTCAACTCCGGCACAAATGTCCAATTTATTTTAATTTTTTTTAAAATTATTTTTGGAGGATTTTTCCCTTTAATGATACAACAGTCGTATAATGACAGGAAATGTGGGAGAGAGAGGGGGTATGACACGCAGCAAAGGGCCACAGCTGGAATTGAACCCGGGCAAGGCCTCAGCATATGGGGCGCACACTCTAGCAGGTAAGTTAGAGGCCGCCCCACAAATGTCCAATTTGACTCAATGATGCAGGCCATCAAGAGGTTTTGGCGGTCGTAGGTCAAAGGTCATTGTCACTGTGACCTCTTCTGTCTCATTTTTGTTAACACAGTATCTCAAGAACAGCATGAGGGATTTTTTTTTTAAATTGTCTCAAACGTCCTCTTGTATTTAGTGATGAACTAATTTGAATTATGTGTTCAAAGGTCAAGGTCTCCTTGAGCTTGTGTCTGTCTGTCTCATTCTCATGAATGCAATATTTCAAGAATGCCTTAAGGAAATTTCTTTAACTTTTAAACAAATTTCCAATTGGACTCAATGATGCAGGTCATAAAGAGATTTTGGTGGTCACAGGTCAAAGGTCAAGGTCACTGTGACCTCTTCCATCTCATTTTTGTGAACACAGTATCTCAAGAATAGCACGAGGGAATTTGTCTCAAATGTCCACTTGTACTTAATGATTAATTGATTAGAACTGTGTGTTCAAAGGCCAAGATCACCTTGACCTTGTGTCTGTCCGTCTCATTCTCATGAATGCAATATTTCAAGGAGGCCTTGAGGGTTTTTTTCCTCAAATTTGGCACAAATGTCCACTTGGACATAGGAATGAACTGATTAGAATTTGGTGGTCAAGGGTCAAGTCATTATAACTTAACAAAACACATTTTTGGCCATGATTTAAGAATTTATATGCTGATTATGACAAACTTTTATTTAAATGTCTAATAGGATATATAATAATGAAGTGCTGACATTTTATATCCAAAAGGACAAAGGGCAGCTCCACCCTGACATCATAATGTTCTGCAAAAAAACTTCTCTGGCCATTACTCAATGTCATATCTCAGGAACAGAAGGGGGGACAGTTGGACAGATACTGATATGGTGACACTAATCTTGTGTGTCCACCTTGAAACAAAATATCAGTGTTTCCCCCAGCAGCACTGATCCCCATTGACGTGTGCTGACACCATAACTAACAACAATCGCCATTTTCTTTTGAAATAGTCAAAAGACCGAGGCAAACAGTTGAATGTCCATTCTACTCTCATTCTATTTCTACGCTCTGCTCTCTCCCTCATCCATCTGTCTCCCAGCCCTAATGGAGCTGGCTCTGATTGAGAATTTAGGGAGGGATACATTTCTCTGCCTGCTGCTGCCTTGGAAGTCATACAAGATGGCTCTCCACTCCACACATCATTAAACTCACGCTGCCTCCACGCTGCCTCGGGCTGGTCTAGACTGTGATGTTGTTGTGTTATAATGTTCTACATGCATAAGAATTGTCGAGGCATGCAGGCGTTTATGTGAATGCTTTTAATTTTATGTGCTGCTCTCAGTTTATCTCGTTTGCAGGATGAAAGAAATTTGTTGTGTTATTTTCTTTGTTGCAGACCGTCCTCAGGCAGAGCTACTCCTGTATTAGGAAAGGTAAGAATGGCAGCCATGTGTTACTGCCCTCTGTGTACATGTTAACACAGTTAACAATATGTGTGGTCCTGACATGACTTACAGATTTGACACACCAACACGCTGTAACTCCATCTGAGCATGAACCCAAAACAGGTGGGACTGGAATCAGACTCAAGTCATTAATCTAACGACTTTGGATTCGACTTGAAGAAAATCAAAACACACCCGCAACTTGACTTTGACTTAATAACTTGTGACTTAATTACTTTGAATCCATCCTACTGCTGCCAGATGATACCCCAGAGATTCACTTTTGTACATTAAACATTCAGGGAGCTGGCTTCTTACCAATACAGCAGATTCTTTCAGGTGTAATTAAGGTTAAATCCATAAGTTTTTTGCCAAAATGCCAAAATGAGGCTGTTTAAAGTATTTAAAGTGAAGTGTTTTAAGTATATTTAAAGTACTGTGTTGAAAAAAAAAGCACCCACTTATTAACATCATATTAACATCACAAATTTCCAGTACCCTTTCTCTGCCTTCCTTGAAAAGTGTTCTTTGGTGATATGATCTAGCTGCATTATATTATTTTCACTTGCTATAATATCCCAGCCTGACTTTTATTACACAGTACAAAGATTACCTTTTTGGCTTTTCTTGCCAGTCAGAGAGTGACAGGACAGGGATGACACACAGCAAAGGGCTGCAAAACGGAATTGAACCCGGGCCGCTGCTGAGGACTACATGGGGCGGCCGCTGGCCTCACTGAGCTAGAGGCCGCCCCACAATATAAATAATTTAATACTAGAAGGTAGAAGAAGGTAAAAGGTAGATTCTCAGCAGAAGTGGCCATTGTGTTGAAAAACCGTTGCTGAATGAGCCTTAATTGCGTCTCACCCACTTTTTTTTCATTATTTTAGACAGAAGAAGGCTTGGAAGAGGAACAGCTCTCAGTCCAAGTTGAGTCAGCCTCGCCCTGATACTGGCTCTCCTCTCTTTCTTCGTCTGGTGCCTTTGGTTTTGTTTCTCCCCTCTGGTCTGAGTCGCCGTTCGGCACAGGCCACCGTGGAGATGCTCTCGTGGTCTGCTGCATTCAGCCCAAACCCCACAAGTACACATAAGTGCCACTCTATTTTAGAAAGAGGGGGGCATGGTTTTGAAAAAAAAAGTATCATCTTAAGCTCAAGTTATTCTTCTCCAGGCTGCGAGAGTGTGAAAGTATACTAGGTGGTTTAAATACCTTTCGTTGGCTTTTTCTGTCATATGTGCACTTGTATGACATTTATTGTTTTTTTTCATCTCTGTGTTTGAACCTGCCCCCCGAGAGTAGTTCAGGACCACATAACCTTTAAAAATTTTGGAGATGCGACTGTTGGCCCCTCTGTGAGCTGCAGTAACACTTTCGGTGATAAGAGTTTCAGATGTGTTCTTCTGAAGGGCTGATGTTCTATCCAGAACAATTTGCTTCTGGAGAACCCTTTTATTTTGACTAACTGTGGATTTCCATAGCTTGCATGTGCGTTGCGGAATGGCTCAGCTGCAGTTTTGCTCTGTGCTTCCTCATCCGTCAACTCCCACCGGTTGCAGTTTGAGTGTGGCAGGGCGCAGCACTGCTGGATCAGCTGGAGTGGCAAGACTCCAATCACGCGTATTATGTCAGTACAGAGGCTAATTTGTAATAGCTCACCATCCACTCCCTTAGCTCCCGATATGGTGTTCTACACCATTTCCTTTCTAAGGTTGTCCCTATAACAAGGATGGGTGGTGTCATCAGTAATTTTTTTGTGGATTTCCACCTCTATAATTAGCTTTTCCTCATCCATGGTGTCAGTAGTGACCTCTGAAAACCCCTGACCTGTTGAATCCAGGCCTGGATCTGCCCATTGTGACTTTTTTTATGATGTAGTTACATGAAACAGGATCAGAGGTAAACACAATGTTTTATTCTGAAAATTAACCAGATGTTTAAATGTTGTTTCGCTGTCTTACTTCCTGTCAACTATTTGCTCCGTCTGCCATGGTGGATCAGAGCCAGAACATGGATCTGGTGGAAATTAGCTGTAAGGGTCCCATTAAGAACCATTTTCATCACAAAAAATAAACTTTTTTGAATAAATGGGTCACAACATTTTACACTGAACCCTTTACATTGAAAGAACCCTTTTTAGAGAAGTTCTTTAAGGATTGTTGAAAGCATGGGTGTTAAAATGTCAACATACACAAATGTTTACCCATGTTTTTTTTTTAAATGGTATTTGTAAATCTGTGTTCTGACACTGTTTGTATCTTTGTTATCATCTCATGCCATACAATAGTTACCTGTGAATCTGTATTAAATAGACACTACGTGAAGTAGTTAATGACTGAGATACTGTCCACTCTGCTAATCTGCATCCTGGTAGAGTGTAGATGCACTGCACAATTAAAATAGTATAGGCTGTTGTTGTAATGATTTCACAAAATCTCTGCCCTCTAAAAACATGAACCATGATTGTTGTGGGTGATACTGGGCCACAAGAGCACAGGCCTTTTAGGGGCCTCATGAAGCCCAAGGCAACTGGAAGCTATTCCCTTGGCCCTAGGTCAACCAGTTCAACTAAAACCATGATTGATGTAGGATTAAAGGGCTATTGGTAGAACCCCTTATAGGTGGATTCTAGGTGAAACCCTTGGAATATAAAACTATCCATGACAGAATCTTTTGAGTCGGTACTAGACAAAACTCTTGGAATATAAAATGGTACTAGGTAAAACCCTCTGAGTGCGCTCTTATTCGCACCATAGGAGGTGAAAATGTTCTGGATAGAAACCTAAAGGAGGGTTCTGTTTTTTGAATAATCAACATACCTCCCATAACAAAATGTTGAGAAAAAAAGAGAAAGTGTTGAAACAAAGGCTGAATGTCACATAAAAATTGAACAGGAGTAGCTCTACAATTTTGACATGAATTTTTATTGGAAAACAAGTGAATTCAGTCAGTAAACCATGATCTATAAGAGGTAAAAAAACAAAAAAAAAACAAAAACTCGATTACACTTATTATTAATGAAATTGAGCTTAAGATAATGTTTATGGAGAAAATATATACTACTTTTGGATGTTTAAATATGCACCGAGTCAATTTGATCTGGTAACATTATTGCTGTTCCTGAAAGTTGAAGATAACAGCAAGGTTAACAAAACAACCCTTAAGCCTTACATTACCCAAATATCAGCTCAAAACAAGGCTCAGGGAGATCCAGAGGATTTGTGCACTTTGGGTAGACCATGAAAACAGGACATATAGGGCTATCAACAACCAGACAAGAAAGTCTCTTTTTTCCTGTTATTCAAAGCCTTTCTTTATTTTTAAAAGATATTTTTGGGGCATTTTTGCCTTTAATTGATAGGACAGCACAAGTGTGATTGGGGGAAAGAGAGAGGGGGTGACATGCAGCAAAGGACCAAGGCTGAAATTGAACCTGCAGCCACTGCAGCAAGGACACAGTCTCTGTAGATGGGGCACCTGCTCTATCCACTGAGCCACCAGGTGCCCCAGTCAAAGCCTTTGTGTACAGAATCTACTTACTTATGTTCTTGAAATTGTCAGTTTGACTTGAGAGGTGTGTTGCACTCTGCCACAGCTAGTTGACTTCTTATAAAAGAGTTGCATTGTTCAAAAGTCAGGACCCACAGCTAGAGCACAGCACATCTGTGAATATGAAACACTGATGTAACAGTTATGATAATAATCAAGACTGTTATACCTACCTCCCGCCCGTTGTCCCTTTTGTTAGATGATCTCCATTGACAGTGTAAACAGCTGAGCTCCACACTAATATGTGCAGAAAACCAACACAGCCTGCATCAAAGGCTTGGCTATAATTAAGCAGCTATTCTTCAGAAAGAGGTCCTGTTTCTGTGCCCCAGGCAGTTGGGGGCTAATGAGCTTTGTAGTTTAAGATTGGATGGGTGGCCATGTTGATTTAATGCATATCCATTAAGCATTTCAACAGCCGCTGGGTATCCATTAATGAATTAAGGACAGTGTATGAAGGATGCTGCTCTGGAAACTCAATGTTTCTGAGGGACAAGACATGTAGTATTCAGCACTTGTTTTATAGTGACTCGAATGGGGATAGTTATCAAAAAGCAGCTTGTTAGTGAAGGCAGTGTGCTGTATATTAATTAGGGCCCCTGCTCTGGGGATCTGCCTCTGTCTCTCTCTCTCTCTCTCTCTCTCTCTCTCTCTCTCTCTCTCTCTCTCTCTCACTCACTCACTCTCTCTCTGTCTTTTGCCACACAGGAGATAAACAAGCTTTATCTATTTTGTTGATTTTTATGCACCCTGCCCTCTGTGCATTATGTACGTACCACATCAGCTCCAAATTCCCATTACAGCCCCATCCACACACGGTGCACCTACACAGCTGTTTTCACTTGTTTTGTTGATCAGACCTTTGTCAGGACTATTGAGCGACTGCAGAGTGTTTGATTGACATCTCCCTCACCTCTCTGGTGTGATGCACTCACATAGAGAAAAGCATGAAATGAAAAAAACAGAGCTTTGAATTAAGAATGGACAGAACAGTTCCTCCAGGATTTCTTGATGTTGGGACCACAACAATTCAAGCAAAATTGGCCAATCCAGGTGAATTTTGCACTACCTTGCATCTTTGGCTAATAACCACAATATTACTGAAAATTTTGACTCCTGTCATTGTATAGCTAAGCATAGTGTATTGATCCGCTCAGCCCCTCTTTTTTCCTTGATCTGTCTTTACAATAAGGTTGGCCAGTTTCATCCTTGCCAACCTTGCTTTTTGTCAATCTTCCTGACTGGCTCTGACTTACATGACAAAACGATGGCTTTCAAAAAATATTTGTTTTGTTTTACACCAATATTAGGGGCCAATAGCTTATTGGCCAGGCTGATTATCGAATCAGATATTTGACATTTTGCAGATTATCTGTTTCGCTTTTGCATTTTAGTGATTGCCATTAATATTAATTTATTAAAAAATGCTAAGAAAGTGTTAGTGTGGGAAGAACGTTTACTTTGTAAAACCTCAGGGAGCTTTTATTATTATTATCATTATTATTATTAGATTTTCACTTGGCTTTATAAATAAAGTTGAAGGGAACATGCTGAATATGATATTGGACATTTCAGTTTTGATCAAACATTTTCTAAAGGCATTTACTATTACTAACTATTGTGTTGAGTTCCAAATTTTACATTTTGACAGAAAGATTTTTCATTTTCATTGTAAGTGCATATTGGTTGCAAACATCTGTTATCGGTCTCAGTAACTTGTAATTATCAATATCGGCCCTGAAAAATCAATATCAGTCGACTCCTAACCAATATTGGCTCTGAAAATGCATCACATTATGATGTGCATCCTATGTTATTGTAACTGTAAGAAAATTAATATTCTTAGGATTAAAAAAAAATGCCCCAATATATTGTAACTTGCATTGCAATTTTTTAGAAAAGCTGTTGTGAAATCAGGCATTTCAGACCACAACAATCACAAAAACAGCCTGCGAAATCCTGGAGGGACTGACAGACTCTATATACATCTTCTTTCCACAGGCATTTAAAAACGTTCATGTTTTATCATATGATCAGAGACTGTGGCAATTTTTAAGTTTTATGCGCCACTATGAGACAAAGCACAGAGCATCATTTGAGCAAACTCAAATTCAAAACTGTGGATGGAGAAATAGAATACCTTATATGGCACCAATAAAGGTTTCTGGCCCCCTTTTAAAATTCATAGATTTCCTGCTGATAATAAACGTGATAAAATGCCTCTTTCACCTCCTCCAGATGGGATTTAGATTATCGGAGCACTGACAGGAAATACCTCACTCTGGAGCTCAAGTGATTTCCCATCAGAATGTGCTGTGCAACCTCTAATTCAGCAAAACTGTCCTCCCATGAAAAACCACAGCATCTGGTGTTAGTTCAAATGCCGAATGCATGGCCATAATGTTGTCCATAATTGGCAATTCTTTAATTACTGCTAAAGCTGGAAGAAAATGCCTTCTTCCACTGCAGTCAGACAGACATCCACTGCTATTTAAATCACAACACTCATTAGATTAGTTCTTCTAAAAGGCACTGGGCATGTTACTGTTATAGGTGTCAAGCATGAGTTACTTGTAGACAGATGATGCATCCTGCTATATTTAGAAAAAGCAAACAAACACATTAGATGTTATTCGTGTCCATTCAGCAGGCTGTCTTTAATGTAAGAAAATTTAGCATTTTTCTCCTCATTCAATTTGACTTTCTCTGTTGTTCACAATATTACTTATAACAAATTTCACATTTGCCATTTCCATCACAAGGATTAGTTGTATATTAAACCACTGGAATAACTGATAATTTACGATTTATGAATGTTCAGATCTCTTGTTTTGTTAAACAGATATAGTAAACTGACTAAATACTGCTGTTCAGTCTCTCTGTCAGACTGAACTTTTGTGTTACTACTCTGAATGTACCAGTAAAAGTAACTTCTCATTCTGGAGTGACCATAAATTAGTGACCTAAACAACCTTATTAACTGTCTTAGCGATTCACAATGATGAGTTGAATTAAAACTCACATCTTATGATTAATCTTCACACTGATGAATAGTAGAGCCAACTTGAAGCATTTCAGTTGTCTTTATTTGAATATACATTTATCACAACACAAATTGGACAAAGATCTTGGTACAGCATGTATGTATGTACACAGATGTACCAAGAACTTAAAGTATTTAAGTACAAAGCAATACAATATGTCATACAGAATCACCAATTATCAGATTAAGTTAAGATCATTTATCTTCCATGTTCATCATAGGAGTTAGAATATCTGCAATGTAAGGACTTTCAAAATACTAAACCATGAAAATACACAAATTAGGGAATCCAAATTCTGGAATACGGAAATGTCATGGAAACAGAAAATACTACCCAAAGTTGCTTGTTATTATTCAGAAAAAAAAGTCATGAATGACACCTCTTTGTGTCAGCCATTATATTTCTTCAAATCAATTAAAGTTGAATCAGATTAAATGTTGATGACCACAAGATAACATGCCATGCTTCTTTGTCAGTTTTTGATCTTTTCATCTGAGCCCATGATATTGTCTATTAAACTTTACCAAACCTGAATGGGAGCTGCAGGCGGGTCAACCTGTAACATAATTTCTGGCTATTGCTTGGGGAAGCTCGGGAGTAGTGAGACAAAAAGTATGGCAGCTGGATATCTTTGAAATCCTCGCAACCTATACATCAAAGTATTTTTTAAGATCTGTAGTTTTTGGTTGCAGTCTATATATTTTTCCTCTGATTTATTAACCTAGAAATATAAATAAACTGAAAAACAGCATCATTGAATTGTAAGATTATTCTCGTCAACCAAAGGGCGTATTTTCTCTCTTTGCTTTAAAATTTCAAGAACATATTTTTCCATGTTTGATTAATCAGTGTCCTCCGGTAAATTGGGTGGTGGTGGGGTCACAGACAGTTGATGAGGCTTAGTTAATAAATCGATGGATGGATGGACGGACGGACTGATTGCTTTGAAGGCACTACAGTTGATTTCCAATGAATATTAGGTTAGAACACAACTTCCCTGATTTAATGTGACTTCCGACAAAAACCATACAACAACTTGTTTCATGTCCATACAAATACAGAGATGGAGAATTTTGTTGGTCAAAGAATTACAGATAATGACATCTTTGTACACTTCTAGCACAAATCATGACTCATAAATGCCAACCACACTGAGCATCTGATACTTTTTTTGCCAACCATTCAAACCCAGAAAGATTTGGTCAAATCCCTCAAACATAGTTTGTCCATTTGGAGGACTTGCTGCAGCCAGTAGTCTGCTGTGTCTATATCTGGGAAGCTCTCAATGTAATATCAATCAGTCTAACTTGATATTTAATTAGATTGCTCGCATAAAGGTCACTAGGGAGACATTATATGAAAAAGGATTGGGACAGGCTGGAAATATTTGGACCACATTTTGCAGAATGCCCCAAGATTATCCTCTTGCAGTCTGTGGTAATGTTTTACCCTCTTTAAATGTTTAACAGAATGCATGCTTTTTACACCCATGTGTTTTTGTAATAAATGAAGACATAATGGCATTCAAAAAAAGCATTTATGTCTCCTCTTTGTCCCGAGAAATTAAATTTCACTCCATCCTCTTGACTTTATTTAATTTTGTCTCCAACTACGAGCCCCCACATCAGATACAATCATAGCTCAGAGTGGGTCTCTGTGGGAGACATCTAAGTGTTTATTCCCTCTAACCCTGAGCTCTAAACCAATCCGTTTCCTCATCTATCATGTCAATACATATAACCTCAATCTCATAACTTGACAGAGGGAGGCTGAAGGTCAAATTCATTCTACAAACTCTCAGTATTGATCTTCCAATCCAACAAATTACAGCTTCTCTTCACGCAGGTATTGTCTTCAACTCTTTCTGATTCTGTCCTTTCTCTCTTACCAGCTATCTCTAAGTATTCAAGCCTTCAGTTATGCATATTCTAACCTTGAGGACAGACAATAGCTTTCTCATTAATGGCCTTTTGCAGCATAATTTAAAACTTCAAGCCTGCTGCCTGTTAAATGCCCAATCCTGTGTGCTAGACGGGTGGGGCGACACATTTTAAGAAATAAAGGCCTGTTTCAATTAGCTTGTTCTGCTTACTATGCAGTTCATTTTCATTTTTGCCATTTTTTATCATTCATTTTTCTTTTGTATAAACCAGGTTGTTGGCAACCTCCTGGAGATAACCTTGATGAGTTGCTTAGATCACACACACAAATATGTATGTATGTTTAAACTTTTGCCAATATGGACATGCTACAGACATGGTTGGCTTGGTAAGATTCTCCAGAATTCAATCATTCAGTTCAATTTACTGACACCGTGAGCACCAAAGAATACAGTATTACCAGCAAAGTAAACAAAAGAGACACAAAAAAGAGATTAGTATTTGTAGAAGACTTTTTTTTTAAAAGCTAAGGCTGCATATATAATTATCACAAATATATATTTAAGTTGTTTAACAGAATTATAATAATTTCACTTCTTGCTTTATGAATTTCTTATTTTTGTTGATGTTTTAGGTTTGGCAATTTGTTTTAGGTAATAAAATTTTGTACTTGGGTAATTTATTCTTTTATTGCTCATTACCTTCTTCCCATGTTTTTTTGAAAAAGAAAGAAAGACAGTTTGCCCAGGTTTCAAAGGGTAAAATAAATAATGTGTCAGTATGTCCCATCTTTGCTGAACAACAGTTTTGTGTGAAAGGAATTAAAAGCCCATACCATATAGATGCCTGTCCCAAAAATAAGCCTGTTGAGGTCAATGATTTCAGAAAATAATAGCCCGGGCTATTAACTGAGGTTTTACAGTTTGTCGTTTAACTAAAGCTTCATCCTCATAGAGCCATGTAAGTCTCAACATCATATAGACACTTTTTAAGATTCCACCTCCACCATCTAGTGAACTGTTTATTTATTTTGACCCGTTCACAGCTAAAACTTTGTGTGAGGGAAAATCCTTCCTGGGAGCTTTTCCCCTTGCAGGGTCCTATTTATTCTATTTATTCAATGCAAAGGTTTTCACAGTTGGGGTAAAGCCACAGGACCTCGCTGAAACTCAGTCAATCTAGCAACAGTGAGGGGAGCTGCTTCCAAGTAGAGCTGCTTAGAAAGATAACAATGATGGAGTCCTGAAGGCAGACAAGTTCTGAGTGACTCACCCTGCAGCTTTGAAGTGGCGCCTTCTCCCTGAGCTCAGTCACAGCCACCGTGCACACGATGACAGTAAGGCGGGTGGAAGGTCTGCACACATGTGAAGACTATCTATCTGTGTGCTACTGGGCTTGTAGAGTTACCCCTTTGAAATCTGAGTGAATTGGCCTGATTTCTTTCATGGGAAGAAGGCAATAAAAGAAGACATCAACCAAAAATTAGAAAGAAATTTATTTTTCTTAAAAGTACAAAAGATTACCTAAAAAAATAACTAACTAACAATGACAACAACAAAAATTACGCAAGGAAATGAGCTAAAACATGTACTTATAATTAATTAGTAATAATAATAGTGATTCTGTAATATACTTTCAATATGTAATCATTATGAAAATAAATGTATTTTTCCTCTAGCTTTTTCTTTTTTCCCTAGACATTTTCCCTTGCTTTTTAAAAATGCTTTTTATGTCTAATAATTTCGTGCAGTTTATGGAACATTTCTTACCAAGTTGCTCATTGTCTTTTTATAAATATAGTTTCCCCTAGCTTTTTAGATTTTTCCCTAGACATTTTCCCCAAGCTTTTTAAGAATAATTTTCTAAATATGCTAATTTCTTGCAAGTTTTGGGACATTTCTTACCAAGTTGCTCATAGCCGTTTTCCCATGTTTTTAAAAGAAACTGAAATATGTGTGAAAGGTGTCTGAAAGCTGCACAAGAAAAGTGATGGTGCTCCAGGTGTCAAAGTAGCAATGATAACAACCGACGATCAATTAACCGTAATTTAATTGAACATGAAATTTAATCGATCAGTCACTAGGTTATGCAATTCTGTCAAAGTATATGCAATATGGTGCTGTGAGCTTTGATTGAAGGGAAAAATCTATTTTGTATTGTTTAAAAAAAAGCTAAGTTTTTATATTTGATTACGCAAAGTGTTTTACGTTATGCAACCCTATTTCAAAGGGTTAAATAACTCTTTTCTCACCTGTGTGACCTTTATTTATCTCTCTCTCCATTTTTCTTTGCATCAACCGATCCATCCATCCATCCAGCCAGCAGCATACAGAGGAGTGGGCCCTCCAGGCACTCAGGTGTCTCTGGAGCAGCAGGCCTACATGCTTCTGACGGAGCCGGAGAGGCAGACCATGGCCTATTACCTGCAGGAGTACCAGGAGGGACACATAGGAGTGGAGCCGCTGGCTATGGCTCTGTTTGAGCTCTTCAACACACATGCAAAGGTACAGCATCCTGCAGGGGGACACCACAGCTGCTCTCTATGACGGAAAGGGGACAGTATGTTTTGAGATTGTGAAATAATGTTAAGAAAGTACACTTCCATTTATCACAAGTTTAAATTAAAGATCAAAACTTTTTTCATGCACTCAAATTTCTATTGCAAATTTGTTGTAATCTGTATTAATGAGCATTTCTCCTTTTCCAAGATGATCCATCCACCTGACAGGTGTGGCATATCAAGATGCTGATTAAGCAGCATAGTTACCACACAGGTTTGTGTTGGGATGCTCACAGTAACAGGACACTCTAAAATGTGCGGTTTGATCACACAATACAGTAGGTGGGTTTCCATTATAGATTTGCGCAAAACTTAAAGCATTTATATTTAGTGATGTTCAGCAACTTCTCCTCTTGTAACAACATTCCAAGAAGCATAGTGATGGATGTTCAAAACATTAGCAGCTTTATTTCTATTGCAGCCACCACACTAGCCGTCATTATTTCCAATTGAAGGTGACATAGGCGTGTTTTGGGAAAGATAATTAATATTATAATTTTTTGAAATAACAGTTACATTCCCCCCCTTACACTTCGTAGTCATCTCTCTTCTCATTGCGGATGATCGGCTTGGGTGGACTATCATAGCCTACACTGAGGATTCATGTACCCTGAATGTTTTTGTGTATAATTATGTGACCTGTGTCTGATGTTGAATGTGTGACAAATTTGCTGGTCTTAAACACACTGGTGCTTTGCTGACCTGAGTGTGTGCACACTTGTTTCACTGATTGCACCTGTGACAATTATCTAGTGCTACTCTGACTGTCTGGCACTTGACATCAGCCTTGGTTGATCAGTGAGCTGCCTCTTGTGTTTTTTACATTCCCTGATGAAGACTGGGTGTTTAAATCTGTAGGTGTCAAACCCATTTTTTACAATGCTTTTTAACTTTTGCAAAACAGTGTGCCTGTTATGGTTTTGAGTTTTTGACCAAAGAAATAACAAGTCTAACCTCCCCCTCCTTTTAAAGTTGCCCTGTTTTGCTTTTTGTGGTTTTTGGGTTTTTTTTATAGCATTGTTTTGCTTATGGTCTCCTAGGTAATAAAGCCCAAGTCCAAGTCAAGGGGAGCTCTCTCTCAGAGGGCACTGCTGCTAAGCTGCCCGAAACAGCGTGTTTGACTTTCAGTGACATCACAATGTAACAAATATAACAGAATGTGCATAGAGAGAGCCAGCTGACCAGTCAGAGCAGACTGGGCTTCCAGGAGGCGGGACATAAGCTCAGATGGACTGTTTCAGACAGAGATGCTGCAGCTGCTGATGTGTTTTTTGAACATTAAAGCATGTAAACCTACTCTGGTAGACCCCCAAATTACAAATATAATCCCAAAAATGAACATAATAGGGCCTCTTTAAAGTTTGAGGATTATCTTGAGTAACCGGGTCATGATTTAATTGAACATTTGGACCACAATCAATCTATAAAGAGATTATTTACATGTACAATATAGTCTTTGACAGCAGACTGAAAGAACCCTTTATCATTACGTATTGAGAGTAATATTTGCAGAAAAACTTACTCATTTCTCTGCCAAAAGTGAGAATTTGAGCACAGATTCAAAGAAAATGTGAATGCCTGTCTATGTGTGTGAAATGCTGAATTTAGATAACTTTGACCCCGACAACTGAATCTGATCTGCCAGTGATGTAGCCACCTATTGACTATGAAGTTTCTCATCGCTATTTCACAAGCTCAAAATCTTTTAGAGCCTTCACTGATCCCAGAGAAAGGTAAGATGGAGCTGAAGATAATGGACAGAAAAAACAAACTGAGTCAGAGCACGCTGGACTTTTGATGAGTGCGTCTGTAGCCAGATATTGCAAGAATTCTCATGCATCCAGCTGGCAAGGCAGCTTCATTTGTGTAGCACATTTCATGCAACAGGGAAATAGAATATAACATATGATAAAGAATGTTTTTAAGCTTGCATGAGGTGGTATTTCAGACGATTCGAAAGAGCCATATTTCACAAAAATGCAATGGAAACAGTTTTATCCACATTATGGATATAGATTGGGGATAACTGCACACAAATCAACTAAGCCTCAGGAAACTGTGAAAAAAACTAAAATGACAGTATTTCAAAATTGGATTGAGGCTAACGCCTTATCATGTTTTAGCCTCATATAATGCATGTAAGACCCTGAATTACATATTAAGAAAGTTTGTGCTGATTCAAGTTCAAGAGTCTTTAAAGGCAAACAAGTTGATGTTCTTTTCCTTTGACATCTTTTTTTTAGTTACTTACATTTAAGACCCAAGACTAACTCTGCTCTTTGCTAATTACATTGTGTGGGTTTATTCTGCCTCAGGCACAATGTGTAGGATCTGAATAATCTGAAAGTTACTGTACTCATATATTAATCCTGGTAACTTTGAAACAGCCTTGCCTGAACTCTGTAACTCTCTCCTCTTTCTCTCATGCCTGCTCTCCGTTTAGTTGTGTTATCTCTTCTCTTTCATCCAGTTATCCATGCTGTCTGAGGTGAGGAGTCTGGTGGCTCCTCAGGACCTGGAGTTCTACGACAGGCTGGTGTTGCACCGTGAGAGGGAGGCTCACCAGGCCTGGCATGGAGGCCTGGGAGTGCTGCATCCACAGAGCCACTGCAACCACTCTACCCCTGTGATCCATGATGTAGGACACACAGTCCCTGCTACGGTATATCCCTTATCCACTACACATGAAAATGTGACATCCTTTGTGATATTGTGTGGTATAAGCAATTATCTTGCCATTTTAATGAGAACTAATTCCAAGAAAATGCCCTTTCTCTGTGAGAACCTTAGTTTCAACCTCCAGACTAACATGTTGCAGAGTCAGAAAGAATTCAGGCTAAAATTCAGTTATTTTTCTGCTTTTTCACAGTGAGATCAATTAGTCAGAGTTCACAGTGAACCTGGATACAATTCCCATTTGTCTCAAGTTAATTATTTGTTGTAACAGTTGAAAAGACGGCTAAACCAAGGTTCTCTTCTTATGATAAAAAGCTTTATAATCTCTCTCCATTGCCTTTGCAATATTTTTTTTGTGGTGTTTGAGACCATAAATAGCGAGAAATGGTAAGCTTTTCAAATTAAATTTTAGACCTTTTTTTCCAAAATGATCTCTACATGAATTTTTATACAACCTATCACCTTGATTCTAATTTCTGGGACCTGTGTTAGCCTAATTGGATTAGTTTAAATAGAAAAAAAACAAAACAAAACTAAAATTTCACAAATTTTTGTTGACTTAAATGTTTTGAGTTCTCATCAACTAAAACTAGACTAGATTTTCATCTCAAAAATCTAAATCTAAAATTGCTGCCAAAATTAACATTGCTGCAATGGCGATAACTCTGGCTAGAGGCATTATGTTTTCTGGTTGTCCATCCTTTCTTTTATTGTATGAACAGATGGATGCATATGCATACATTTTCGCAGCTATTGCAAATTCAGATGTGTCTTATATTAGATTTTTTCCACCACCCCAATACATAATTTTCAGCAGCTGTTCATAGGATCAAAACTCAGTCCTGCACATGGGGCATGATGGGGAACTGAGTGGGGAATGAAATGTAAAGTCACATACACAGTGTCTCTGTTCAGTTCTCATTCTCTTTCAGACATGCTCTTGTCTTGCACTGCATTACTTTATATCTATTCAGAGGATCCACATTGATCACTGAAAGTGTGTGTCTTTTATTGCACATGCTACATAGTGAGGACCAAAAACAGCAGAGTGAGAACATTTTGACATTTGGTTCTCACCTCTTCAAAGGACTGTTTGAGTGTTAGGCATTTAGTTTGGATGGTTAAGGTTAGGGTAGGAGCCTAGTGAATGCATTATGTCAGTGAAGGTCCTCACAAAGATATGAGTACAAGGATATGTGTGTGTGTGTGTGTGTGTGTGTGTGTGTGTGTGTGTGTGTGTGCCATTGCACATATCATCTTTTTCCCTCTCCCTCAGTCTCAGCCTTCTAGCATCAGTCTGTGACACAGAGCAGCTCGTCTTTGTGTCAGGTCAGAGTAGTATTGATGTTTCATTGTGGCCCACATCAATCCACAGAGACCCCATTGTGCCAGAGTACAGTCTGCTTCTGATCCACTTCCCCCAGCAGTCTGGCCCCTTAAAAACCCAACACTGCAACACTATCTGACAACACAGTTTGGTTTTATCTTGAATGAAGCATGGATTACTTCCCTCTGCTTCATGAATTCGACCCACTCACTGCCGAACCCTCTGTTCCCACAGGTGCTTCTGGTGTATATGTCTTGTCATTGTCAGTTGTTTAGTGGTGCTATTAAAGGCTTGCTGGTGATGATGTCTGCCGCAGAGCACCATGTGTCTGTGTAATTGCCTGTGCTGACACACTCATTACTGTGGTTGTTAAATTACAGCCCCTGATAAAAAGCTAATTGCATTTAATTGACAGTCACTTAGTTACTCAGTGAGAAACCGTAAGATTCATTGTAGCAACACCATGTTATGACAAACCATTGTCATAGACGGATATTTCTGTTCAAGTTGCCTGCAAGATAATCATTTCAATAGCCAATGGCTGCCAAGAAAAGGGGTGCAGTGTTTAGAGAGGTGCATGAAGAGTTGTCTAATAGATAGTCTAAATAGATAGAAGAGAGGCAAAATAACACTTCTGAATAATATTTTATATGTCAGGCACCCACTTCAAATGTTATTACTGTATTAAATAGGCGTTAGAAGTGGTTATCAGCATAATGACTGAGATATGGTTTAGAAGGCTCCTGCTCAGACTAGTATGTTAGCTGTATCGGCTATTAAACTGGGCAAATTAGCTTGATTTCTTTCAAAAGGTATGACCCAAAAATTGGCAAACAAAAAATAGTAAAAGTACAAGTATATAACCTAAAGAATAGCAATAAATAAACAGAATAGGGAAAAGAAAAAAAAAATCAAACAAACAAGGACATGGCCTAAAAAACTGATTAAAAATTTAAAAAATAATAATTTTAGATAAATTAATATGATAATTATAAATGTCATTTTCTGGACATTTTTTGTCTGGACAAATTTAAATGAAATTTTTTGAAAAACTAAATTGCTTTTAGCGGGTACACATGGAAATCCCTGCCAGAAACCAACAATTAGTCTGTTTGAGCTTTCCCAGTGTTTCTGATGAGTGACTTTGACCAATGTAACAAAAGAGGCTTAAGAGGATCCTGCCATTATGAGAATGACCACATGAAAGCACTTCCATCAGAAATGAACTACAGCCAGGACATAATTCTAATTCAAATATGAAAGTATTTTTTATTTGATTGCCAAGGTTAGAATTTCTTATTTTCAGCAAAATTAAAACTCAGTCTGAGTCAATTTTACATTAAATTTCACATACTCTTTTAACAGCAGAAGTTTAGACTGTCTTGGTTGGAAAATCACAGGTGTTACTAGTCATCATTACCAGAGGAAAATAAGAACAACCCCAGTTTCTTACAGCACTGTGGCCAGGCTGAAAGCTTTGTTGAGTCTTCTACTCCCAAACCTCAGTAGTAACGACATGACAAGCTTCTTTAGTGACAAAATTCAAATTACTAGAGACAAAATTCATCACCTACTGCCCTCAAGTGGTACGGTATCTTAAAACACAGGAACCTTAGAAACAGCTTCCATATATTTAGACTGCTTTTCTACATTGATCTTCACCAACTCACTTCAATGACCTCTTTAGTTAACACTTCCTTACTGATAATGTCTTTATTAACAATTCTGTACCACAGTCCTTTAAAGTAGCTATAATTAAACCTCATCTTACAATAGCTTTTTGAGGATTTTTCATCAGGATTTATAGTGCATCATACTACAGGGACAGATTATTCCCAGTTTCTGTGTGTTAATAATGAATCCACCATGCATGCCAAAGTTAGTTATGGAGTTCCACAAGGTTCTGTGCTCAGACCAATACTATTTACCTTATGTTTGCTTTTCGCAGGCATCCTTTTCTTTTAGAAAAAAATCCATACATTTTCATTTTTTGCAGAATATACACAGCTGTATTTATCAATGTAGCCAGCTTAAATCAATGAGTTAAGTAAACTTTGTGTTAAGCATGTGTTAAGGATAGATAGACCTGATGACCTGAAATTTTTCTATGTGAAATATTTACATACTTATTTAAAAACTCAACATTTCACATGGGACACAAACATGTCAAACAAGTCAAAGTGCTGTGATTGTTTGACCCATCAAAAACCCTTCCCATTTTCCCTACTAAAACATTGTTGCTCTTTAAACTGCGTCATTGCCGCAGATGGGTTTAGATTGTTAGAGTTAGATGGTTATTTAGTAGAGTTAGTTTAAAGTCCTGTACATCTGACACAGACACTAAGGGTGCCTTGTGTGTCAAAGGAAGACGCCTATGGCCAATGACCAAGCTGCCGTACTAGGGACTTGGTATTCCAAGTGTTGCTGAAGGATCATGTGGATCCCCATGAAGGACTTCCGAGGCTCCCTGAGGCCCACTTTGGAAACCACCACTCTGTCGCAATGAAAACATAGAGCCTCCAGCCTCATGTGCCCCCCAAATGATTCAGCTGTTACTGAAAACAAAAGTTTCTCAAACACTTTGTTCGAACTTTCTTATACCCATTTTGTTGTCCTGTGGGGCAAATCCCATCCATCTGGCATCTGTATTAAGTAGGCTAAAGTAAAGTTGTTATTACAGATTTAGCCCTGCAGTACTACAACGCGTCATGCTGTTTCTTTTTCAGACTGACGGCTCTGTTGGTGGCTGGACAGAAAAAGACCAGGAGGAGAACACTAATACCTTACAAAACATTTCACTGGTATGTGTCACTCTTTGTTTTGTCTGCCATAAAAAAAGAATGCATATGCAGTTTGACAATAGAGAATGCCACTTAATTTCCATTCATTCTTTTTGTTTTGTTTGAGACAAGGAGAAAGAAATCAAGTTTCTCTTATCTCTTTTTGTAATATGGATTGACATCGGTGTTCTTGTATGAACACTGAAAACATGGGAAAAGGCGATGAACATCTTGGCAAGAAATGTCCCATAAATTCCATACATTACATTCCAACATTGTAAGAAAATTATCAAAAAACAGCAACAAAAATGTCAATAATACTATATTTACATTTTTTATTACTTTATGTTAAAAATTATGTTGCAGATTTTTTTCTGGTCATTCCTTTGTTTTTATTTGTACTTTTCTTTCACTTTTTGCTGATTTTTAGGTATTTTTTGTAACTTTATTTTATTTAGTTAGTTTTTTGCAAATCTCGTACAAATTTTTGGGTTTGCCCAGGTTTCAATGGGATAAAGGCTTTTTTCATGTTGTTACTGATTAGGCTCAGAGAGGAGCTGCACCCTTCATGTGATTCATGTATATTGTGTCTGTCTTTTCATTGTCAGGATGAAATGCAGGCGTCAAGTGAATCTCCTAAATTCTTCAGGTCCGCCTCTCCCCAGGCTCAGAACAGGCCGCCCAGGGAAAAGGAGCTCAGCCGGAAGCCTTCAGCCCGGCGGTTGCAGCCCGGCTCCAGTCTGCTTTTCACTGGCCCCACCCGGCTGCTCCAGGACTGCCTCCACAAGTCGCTGAAATCCCTCCCCACCATCAACCAGCCCTCACAAGCCTCCGCCCACCACACCTGCACTGGTGCCACCCACCACACCTCCCTCAATGCACTCCATCATACCTGCCAGAGTTCCCCTCAGCTCTCTGACTCTGAACACCACAACTACCCCCATTTCGCTCATCACTTCCACCCCCATGCTGCCCACAGCCGGCCCAGTTCGGGACACCACACCTGCCCAGGCTTCCTGCACCACCGGGACTCCGCCAAGCCAGAGGTGTCTATCAAGCTCGCCTGCAGATCCAGCTCCTATGAAAAGTCCTGCATCTTGTCAAAGTCTGCATCCTCCTCCAAAGCGGCATCTCCCATACCGTCCCCTCATCTGTCACCCCATCCCTCGCCATGTCCCTCTCCATGCCCCTCGCTCATCACACCTGCTGCTCCACCCTGTAGTCCTGACCAGCCTTGCTCACCTGCCCTCACACAGAAAGTCATGATAACAGACATGAACCGGCTGTCTGCGGACTCCAGACCACAGCAAAGAGGTAAACAATACTGAGTCTGTGTCAGTGTGTGTGTGTGAGTGGCTTTGTGTGTTGTCTCTGTGTGCAGAAAAATATCTCATATATGGATCAACAAATGGGCAAAATTATTATTTGTTACAATTAACCAAAACAACATTGCTGATGTAATTTAATTAAGTAACATGTCTGTTGGTAGAAAAAATGGACCATTTGGCTGCTGTATTATTGATTTACTTATGGTGTTAATTTTCAAATATACCACATTCAGCATTTCAAATAACAATAATCTTTATCAGTTACTTTTGAATTCTGCATGATGTTAAATGACACTAGCACCAGAGTTTCTCTTTTTAACAGATATTTTTATTATTAGTAGTAGTATTATTCTTAATACTAAAGATGCTCTTCTTTTAACACAAGATGCTGTTCATAGATGCTGTTAATAGATGTTTAGTTACTTCCAGTTAAACTCAACATTCCCTACAGAGGGTTTATAGTGTTTTTTTGTCATTTTTTCCCCTTTTATTATAGAGCAGACACTGCAGTACAATGTCTTAAATGAATTTCTTCAAATTTGGCAAAAATGTTCACATGGACTCACGGATAAACTTACTAAAATTTGGTGGTCATAGGTCATGGTCACTGTGAGCTTGGGTCCATGTCAAGAAGGCCTTCTTCAAATCTGGCACAAATGCCCACTTGAACTCAAGAATGAAGTGATTCAAATTTGGTGGTTGAAGGTTAAAGGTCAAGGTCACAGCCACCTCCTCTGTCTTATTCTAATGAAAAGGATATCTTAAGAACACCTTGAGGGAATTAACTCAAATTTGGCACAAACATTACTATGACCTCCCAAAACATGTTTTTGGCGATAGCAAGAATTCATATGCTTATTATAACAAAATTTCACACAATTGTGTAATAGAAAAAAATGATGAAGTGATGACATTATGTGTTAAAAGGTCAAAGGTAAACTTTGCTGCAATATCATAATTTTTTGCAAAAAACACTTTTATGGCAATTACTTAATGCTGTAAGTCAGGAACAGAAGAGAAGACGTTCAGTCAGATACTGAATTGGTGCGACTAATCTTGAACCTGTGCTAATTGTAAAGATCTTCTGTGCTGCTTGGAGGAAAATGTGTGTGAAGCATCATGATTGTAAACTGTAACTGTAACTTGAGTGATTCGCACAGGCACAAAATGGCAAAGCTGTAATTCCAGTTTGGATTATGTGTTGCCTGTTACTGTGTACACAACTTCACAGGAGCTATTTGCCTTTTTTTTCTGAAAGTGACGTTAGACCAAAAGTCATAATGAGTACATGAAAACAGTAAAGATAAGATATGACAACTTTAGAGACAGGCTAAAAGGTAAGAAATAATCTAGTCTTGAAAAAAAGAGCTTTATACAATATACTGAATACATTAAATTACTTTATAAAAGAACTGAGCCAAAAAAACAAGTAGCAGACTAGATTGAATAAGGATTGAATTAACATTAACGGCAAACAGCTCCATCAGCCACAAGAGCAGTTTGGAGAAGTGTATACTATCATGCTAAAATATTCTGAAAATCATATAAAAATGTAATTAAATATATGTTTAGAAAAAGTTCTCTTTGCAGCTGAGGTAAATAAACTCCACTATCTGAGAACAGACAGTACCACTGTTGCTGTATGTATTCACTCTTAGTTTACTAACATTAGTGTCTCTTCCAGGGGCCACGCTGTCCCAGCTGTCAGACAGTGGCCAGACTCTGAGCGAGGACAGTGGTGTGGATATAGCCGAGGCAGGAGGCCTCAGTAAGGACGGCAGCCCTCGACCTAGCAAGAACCAGCAGGGCCATCTGGAGCAGCCAGGGGCCCATGCACCTCCTGCAGGCTCCACCAGACAAGTAAGGGTTTCACACTGTCATAAATATCTACTTCAAAGAATCACTAGATCCACAGTGTTGACTGTTTATTGTTTATTCTTAACAAGTCCAGATTGTCCTGTCCCAAGGTGACTTACTGTGTAAACCCAACCAGTAAAACTGCACTTCCTCTCCTGGCCACTTGAGGCTGGCTACACAGAATGCGTCAAAATCCACAGTGTATGCAACCTATTGGATTGCAGGGGTGCTAGCTGTTACAACGAAACAAACCCAAGCAACACTGTCTTCACAAACAGAGCAATATTTATATAGATCTCTTAATAGGATTCTATTCACTCAAAATCCGCAGGATGAGATGCATGGAAAAAGCTGTTAACAGTTCGTAGCTTTCTCTCGTAACTTCTTTGTCTTGTCCTTTCAGCCAAGTTTCTACAATGGGGGGACACTTAATAATAGGGCCAAATTTACTATTTAGAATCATGAAGAACAAGCAGGCTAAATGACATCTGTCTATCTGTACCTCCATCCTGTTCCAGCATTACAGACAGCACCACACCAACACCAGCCTGTGTCATCATTTCACCAACTAACAGCAAAAATGTCCACTTTCTTGTGTGGCTTAAAGTAATCAGACGGCAAATATGTGTAGACACCAAACAAACATTAAACCACATAACAGCATACATTTAATTAATTATGTCATCGTCACCCTCTAAATCAGTAATCAACACAGACATAGCAGAGAGTAACAATAAAAATTCCTTCCTACCTTCAATGCTTATTTTTCCAAAAACAGCCTATGAAACATCCATTGTGCCCTTGGCCTCCTTTACCCTGCTTGTTTCCTTACTCCACATGTCTCAGGCAGTTCTATGCACTTTTACAGTCCGCGACCTCTGACTTTGGCCTGCTTCGAGTCCAACTCGCTGGCAAGTTTGAAGAAAATCTATTTTAGGCTATTTTAATTCAAACCGCTATTTCAAATCACGTCAGCTCACACAACGTGCACAAAATTCCCAAACTCTGCACGCTGTGTGACCTCAAGTGCCTCTCTCTCTCTCTCATTTGATTTCAATTGGAAATAGAGACTAACAAGACAGATAATATTAAATATTAGACAAAAATGTATTTACATATTTCATTCTAACAAAGAAGGTGCTGTATCAAGATGCAGGATCCATCCTTGCAGGGGACAAGCTCTGGCCTTAGGGTATTCTTACCTTCTCATCCAAATATGCTCAATTCTAGCTAAAAAACAACCAAATAAGCAAACAACAACAAAACAAAACCCAACAAAATGATGATGACCACAATGCTAAACTTCAGGCCTCAAACCAACGTGTGACATCAAACCCAGTTACTTATCACTTTGTGACTTCATCTGTTTGGGACACTACCCTGCATCCAATCAAATCAAGAGATGAAGAAACAAGAAAAATGAAAAAGTAACACTCTGTCTCAGCTCATCTGTCTAGAGGGAAAAGTCTGAGTTGTAGAAAATCTGTCACATCCAAGTCAGACAACATGTCAAGAATCTGTCAATTAAATGTATTTCTTTCACTGTAAATCTGTATACTACAAAGAAGATGAATAAGAGCCTTATTTTGCGGACCTAGAGAATGTTAATTTTTTTTTATACCCAAAGAGTTTTATTCTTTTAAGTGTTCTCAGTTCTGAAACAGAAAATGTCTTTATATACTTTGAACATTCCCCTGGATGCTCTCGGTGTCAGCTAGAACTTTTCTCACCATTCATTATTTATGGAGCAGCTCCACACTTTATACCCTCTGATATGACAAATTTGAGCTTTAGCACTCTAGTTTTTGGATTTAGGAGACTGTTGTTCGTGTTTACCAATATTTTTGGACTGTATGTATGAATTCTGAAAATGGGCAGTTATCCTTTATGTTTTTGATATGGCATGGTCAGTTCTTATTATTTAATGTATCATAACAATAACAGTAATATGAAGAATAAAATAATGAATTTAAAAATATATTAATCAATGTAAAAAGTAAATGTATAAAATAGATTGAACTGGAAAAAAAGCAAATTGAGTAAAATAATTCAGTTTGCTTCCAGTGCACAAAAGTTTCACTGAGACATCTGGGATAATCCAAATCAAATTAGATCATGCAAGCAACAATAGAAAATAAATAGGAGAAATCGGTACAAACTCAAAAACATTAAAAGCAGATTATAAAAGTGATTTATGGCACAGATGTTTAAGCACCGAGGCCCCAGCACAGCAATATTTTGGCGGTGGCTAAATTCAGATCATAAAAACTTGTGAGTAAGAAGCCTCAGCTTTGTTTTCTGGGTGGGCACAGAGTCATTTGTCATAGTTCATTTGCTGAGTAGGACAAACTGTCTCTATAACTGTTTCAGTGCACACATTTAATCTTTAAAAATTGTCCTTGTCATGAAAAACAGCACTGTTTATCCACACGATAAACTGTAACTCTTGCATGATTTAATAATATTTCCTCAAGTTATAAACAGATTAGATAACCAGACGGGTGGCATTAATCATCACAAGTCAGATCAACTTTCTATAGGTTTTCTCTAGGTCTATACACAAGTGCTATTTTATGTGGCAGGCCTGCAAACTCATGGGATGACAAAAAAAAAGCCCTGTGGAAGAGTTTTCTCTTCTGAAAACTTTATCTTATCTGATTAAAGAGGTGATAAGAAAGTGCTCCATATAAGAAAGTGTTCCTTTGGAGGCATAATTTGCAGTTGAAAAAAGGTAATCAGTTGCAATATGTCCCAATCTATGTTTGAAAATATCACAATAACATTGTATTGTGACATTAGTTTTGTGATAATATTATATCGTGTGACCTTGGGTGATTCCCACCCCTTGTTATCGTGTATTCACACTGAAAAATTGATAAAATGAGGTGTAGTCAAGTATAGACAGTCTGCATACCAAATTCAGTTGTGTGGTCAATGGATACAGTCCTCCTACAATGCAATACACAAAGTAAATGGAGGATTTTTTTACAGCTGCAGAGACATAAAACAAGTCGCAGGTGCTGATGAAATTGAAATTTAACTGGTAGTGACATTCTAAAATTGTTGTTGATGGAGTACACATGTAAGGTGACAGAAATAGTTGAACTGTGAGGAGTTAAGTTAAATCCATGCCTGCTCTCAAATCTTCACACACCTGACAAGCTGTTCTCATGTGTTTGTACGTATACCTACAAAAAATGTATGCACCAAAATGTGTATGTAACCCACATTACGCCAGTATTTTTTGTATAACCCAAATATTTGGGAAGGCCACAATCACATGACCAATGCGCTGACAGGTGTAAAGAAGGATGTCGTCCACATAAAGAGTCACGTTGGTGTGGTGGATGGATCACAAACACAGGACTTTCCCCCACGAAACTTTGAGTTATCTAAAGACCCTTTGTCACTATGATTCTTTTGCTAAACCTAACCAAAGTTACTTTCCTGGACTAAAACTAACCTGTTATTTTACGTGAAGTATGTATCATCATTTTTGGTGCACTATTTTATTAGACAGTGTATCTCACACTGTGTAACTCCCAATTTTGACCAAAGGTGATGAGTTTCTAGGTCTGACCTATTGTACATCTACAAAGTTTTGCAATCGTGACAGTATAAAGTTCGACCTTGCTCTCAGTTGCTCTTGCTTCTAACTCTTGTGTCCCAGCAGACTGGCTCACCGGTCCCAGTGCCCACTGCTACCTTGGTACGAGTCGTGAAAAATGCCAACACCCTTGGTATCGCTATAGAGGGGGGAGCCAACACTCGTCAACCTTTGCCACGCATAGTCACCATTCAGGTGAGATAACAGTACAATATGGATTGGTTGATTTATGGTTTGGAGCCATTGTTAAATTCCAAGAGTGTGAGTGACTGTTTTGTGTTCAGAATCCTTAAATACTAGTGTACATGACTTGAATAGAAATCGATGCAGAGCAAATATTCACTCCAGTGCATTAACAGTGTCCTTTCTGCTTTAAAAGAAAATCTGTCTTCATTCAGCATCTGATTATAAGATTGCATTTGTTTGGCACAGTCAGCATTGTTATGCAGTGCACAAATACTCCTCTTGATAGTTCTCTGCAACACCTTTCACATTCTGTTAAGTCCAAAAATGTACAAAGACAGCAAAGCAGTACATTTCCATAAGAAAAGTGTTCTATATGGGCTTAGAGTAAAAGGTGATAACATCAGCCACAATCACTGCATGAGTTATAGCCTCGGGGACCTCAGCAGTAACCACCCCCCCCACACACACACACACACCTCCAACCCAGCTCTTTTGTAAATGGGGCTTGAGGAATTTGCTTGTCGGCACAGTGATTTTCATAACAATGATTCCTTTCACCTGCCTTTGTGAGTCTCAGACAGTGGATGACATTGACTGTCACTCAGTATGCCGATGACCCTCACAGTCATTTAGCAGCTTGTCAAACACAACATCCTCTATAATCAGCATGACATTGCATATTCAGGTGATTATATTCCTGTGAAATCAAGGGGCTGTAATCTAATTACACTCACATTCTGAGAGGTTGCACACAGTCATCGGAGTCACTGTCATTGTAGAAATAGACTATAGTGTATGACTTAATTAATATTGGTTTATCTATTTTTAGCCTTTTTTAAAGCAAGCTTGGCAGACAAAGGAGTTGAAAGAGTTGGCAGTTGGCTTGGAGGTGAAGACCTTTATAATACCAACACATGGTCCAACAGAAATGAAACCTGCTCTGTAAATCACATTTGGTGATATGACAGGTCATCAGTTCATTGAGAGAGTACTCCACACATTATCATGGTAGTCCAATAGCATTGTCAGACCCAACGATTGACAATTTCTGTAAAAGGTGTCAATATTAGTGGAGCAGAACCAGAGATGTCATCATTTGTATTCCATGCATTCTTGCTCCTGGCTATGTAAAAACCTGGTTCCTACATTACCCATAATGCAACATAGTCAGTTCAGTCAGAAATTCCAGTGACATCCCTTGAGGCAATTTATCAGACTTCAAAAAGCTCCCTTTTGTCATGGGTGGTGAACAAAGGTAACAAGGGAAGTACCTCAATGCAGACAAATCAGGCAGATGGAATCAGTTCTCTGATTTAATGGAGAAGATACATAAGCTTATGGAGTGACAAGGGACTCAATCAAATTGAGGAAGCCAACAGCAAAAAACCCAAAAATTGGTGGCCTGGACAGCCAAGGAGTAGGAGACCACAAGCAGATGCTGTGGGAACTGGATGTAGGTGGCACAAGAGACCTCAGTTGGATGACCTGGGGGCTTGGCGGAGAGGTCCAGTGGAGATCTTTAGGGACCAGCCGGACATTAGTGGAGGTAGACAACTGTAGGTTTGGATGAACCGGCAGGATGTTGGCGGAGATGGTCAATTGAGGCTCTGGACAATCTGTCAGTGGAGATGACCAACCAAGAGTGTGGATGTTCTGGCAGGGTTCAGGCTGGATATCAGCAAGGATGGCCAACTGGGGTTTACAAACACCATATATGATGCTAGAAGTTTGCTGAAATACTACTAAATAGTAGGGCTAGTTGGTGAACTACTGTAGCTGGCAAGCAAACAGAGTTGTCACTTGGGAATATGTAAGTGCCAGTCATTTGCTATACAGTAGCTCAATAACTGGCTTGCTATGTCAGTCAGATCAAAAAGTTTATTAGCTGCTAATACTGGTATCAGTCAGTCAGATTGCGGGATGCAGTGTATGATCACAGACTGGAGCAGCATAAAGGGGGGCTTCATTGCAGTCCTATAGCACAGTCTCTTTGTAAAAGCAGTCACTGTGTCAAACATACACTGGCCCACCCACTCAAAGGCTTCACCCCCAAACTGAGGAAGCCACTTTGTGCCTTTTTAAGTATGTAAGTTTGTGAGTTTGTTCAGTTTGACTGTTTTTATGTTGAACTGATATGAAAATAATAAACACAACACAAAAAATAAAACCTGCTTACTGAGCTTCCTTGCTTACAGTGTGTGTGATAAGGCCTGGTTTTGCTTGGCTGGAACAGCTGGACAGTGCTGTGTGCAGTTTGACGCCTTCGGAAACATCCTCTGCGTTGACATGTGGTTTCGATGCCTGACCAAAAAGAAAAACAATGGCTGCGTTTGGAAATCAAATGTACTTGGCATCAAAATTTGGTCCAGTTTCCAGCACTCACTCGTGCACAAAGATTTCTCTGACTCATGACAAATCTCTCACTGTCTTTAAGAGCTGACTAGTCTCTGTTTTCCTGTCCCTCCTTTGTTATGGTCAGAGATCCACAGAGATCCAAAATCTAGGCCACAGGTGTCCTTGCTAATCAGGAGCGGCTGGGTGCACCTGTGATGTTTCCATGTATAGGGAGGTTGACTTTTCCCTGCTCAGCTGGTTGTGTGTCTTAAGAGAGTCAACCCCTTCAGTTGGCTTTCTGTGTTTTTTGTTTTAAGTGGAAGTCTGAGCTGAGTGTGTGTTGGAAATGTGATTCTTCATTTGCCCCCCCCCCAACTCAGTAACTCCCACTTTACTAGGGTGTAGGGATGATAGATAGGGCTGGAGTGGAGCACCCTGTAGCATTCCTCTCAAAAAACCAAGTCCTAGCCAGGTGTGCTACTCTACTGAGAGGGAGATGCTTGCTTTGGCACAGTGGGCTGTGTCCTCTCTCCGCACTTCCCTCCCAGATACACACACAACAACATGACAGCAAGTGTTAATGACAATGAAGAGTACATTCTCAAAAGAGGCACAGTCTTGTGTCTCATCAGTCGTTCAGAACTAGTTTAGTTTTGCGGCGTCAAACAAACCACTGTCCGCTGTAAAGTTTGTTTAAAGGCTGTTGCAACCAGAGGCATTTCAACATCTAAGACATAGGCGCGTAGCCGAGTGGGAGAAATGTGTCTCACTATGAGATGCACACACAGCAGGTATAAAGCAGCCTGCATCAGTGGAATTATTTTCTCATTGTGTCCCGTATGACAGGAAAGAGACCTACTGCAAAACTTCTACTCATGCAGTTGCGCTGCATATCGACCGATTTGTGTCCTTTCTGTGTGGATTTTGCATGTTCTCCCCCTATTTGCGGTTTCCTCTGGGTGCTTCGGTTTCCCCCACCCCCATCAAAAACATGTACATTAGGTTTATCCACCTGTCGGTGCTCCTGACCAAGGTGCCGGCAGAAGATATGACGTTGGTCGTGCTGCTCAATGCTCCACAAGGACGAGTTACATGCAGAGAACAGTTTCACTGTACAATGTACATGTGACAGTAAAGAAATCCCACTTTACATTCATTTTGGGACCAGTTCTTTTGTTCGGGTTAGGGTTATTATATCATTTTGACAGAATCAGTGGCTGGCCACGTTTTGGAAACCAAAGGGTCCAATTTTGCTTTCGACCTCTTGTCCATGTGCAGTGTTTTCTTAGTTTCCCAAATTGTGACCTGCATCCTTCAGGTTTTGTATTGTGGGGAAACATAACTCCTTTGAAATATAAATGTCAAGTTTTAGCATAACTGAACTGTTGTGACTAAACTGAACACTGATGTTACCCGTCAGGGGGGCTTAAAACCTGTTAATGCGTTGAGGCTTTTCTAAGAAGCTGCCTATTAGGACCTCAGCCTTGTCCTCTAGTTATCAGAGCTGCTGCGTTGAAGCAACTCGGGGTTAATGCCTTGCTCATAGGCATTTTAGTGATGCTTGTAGAGCAGCTGGAAGTGTGTCTGATTAATTGCCCTACTCAAGAGTTTCTTGGCCACACTGAAGCATTAAAATGCATTATTAGTGGCCTGCATGCCCTGCAGTGATGTCTTCAGCTGCTACTACAGCTGCGTAATTGAATGTCACAGCTAATAAACCTGTCCAGCTCCGAGGATTAAATTGAACCAGGCAACATTGGCAGATGTCCTGTTTGTCTTAAATGGAGGAAGGATCAATGAGTGAATGGATGGATTTATTAACCCTGCGGCTCTGTTGGGCTGCCCAGTAGAAGAAGGGCAAATGGTCATGTACTGTACACACCGAGACAGACACACACAGACCCTACTGTGCTGACAAATGACTCATCTCAGTCATCAAGTCAGATCCTCCACTTTCTTCAATAGCTGACAGATCTTTAAGATGTCAAGTATGAAAGCAAACCACCAGTTAAACTATATGACCTTCAGAATCCATCTGAAGTACAGGAATGAAAAAAAAATGTCTTTTTCAAGTAGGCAGTTGGAAGGACTGAGATTTATAGATTGCATTCACAATCCCAGTACTTAAAAGCTGCATTTATTGAATTGTTTTGGCCTTGAGTTTAGTGAAAGAAACTAAAAACACAACACAGATGTGGTCTGGAAACTTCAGGAATTAAACAGACGGGTCAACTGAGGTGCAGATGTGTGCAGCAGGAAAACAGCAGTGGGGAGAGCCAACAGGTTCTTATCCTAAATTGTCACATACCACTTTGCATACTCTCACGTCTACATATTACGCTCAAGGTATCCTTCTGCGTCTGCTGTTGACATTTCAGGATGCTGGGATGTCAGTAAAAGCACATGGTGGGATTATGCTACAAAAGTATGTATAACTTTAGGCAACAAAAGCACATGGCAACCAACGCTGGGACGTCAATAAACGCACATGCTTAGGTTTAGGCAAAAAGGGCACATGGTAATATGTAAAAAAAAACATCACGTTCAAACAGGAAGCAAACACCGGACTTCCACATGAAAGTCCTGGGTTTTTTTGACCCATCCACAGCCCCGACAGTACCTGTAGTGTTTAAACTTGACGTCATCCAGCCACATATCATGTCATGCAGACGTGACTGCATGATATGCGACCACGTGTCAACTGACGCCGATGCTGCTGCTGCAGTTGCCATACGGCGGCGGATCATAACACTGCGGTTTTGTCCAGCCACAGTCCAGCAGCGTAAATGAAACAGCTTTTAAAGGCTTTTGGTGTTGGGATCTTGTGCCAAAATCACTGCAAAAGCGGCGGTATTTGACAACTTCTTAATGAGAACAGGCTGGGAAAGAACACATTGTGCTTGCACAGTGCGCTGGGTGAGTTTGGTGAAAGGATGTTTGGGATGAACACTGAGCTCAAGTTCACAAAGAGGAACCTTGTATATGTCTCCAGAGATTTGAGGTGTTGTAAGGTGTAGTGCAGTCCCATGCTGACTGCATCATCCACTGAGCTGTGTGCCCACGAGACAAACTGCAGGGGTCCAGCAGGTGCCTGCTGTGTTGTTCAGGGGGGCCAACACCAGTCTCTCAATTGATTTAAAGACCACAGACGTCAGAACGACGAGCCTGCTGTCATATTATCCACTGATGGAGCGTTTCTAAGGGAATGATTGTAGAGCATTTAAAGCAGGAGGAGACATCAGCTCCAGTAATCTGACAGACCCTCAGGCAGGAGGGAGACAGGCTGTGTGGGCCAGGTGCCTTCCTTGTCCCCTGTCTGTTAAAGAGCTGACACACATCAGCTTCACAGATCCTGAGTGCAGGTGGGGGGTTCATTGGAGAGGGGATGGCAGGGGGTGCAGGTGAATGTGTGATGTCTGAGTCACAGTGGGTTAAGGGTGTGAAGATGGGTTTGTCAAACCTGCACTGAAGCACATTTAGGTCATCCGCTAGTTGATGGTTCTCCACAGTGTGTGTGTGGGGAGGGGTGGGGGGTGGTCTCCTAGTCTTTATGGCTAAAATTCTAATTTATTGCTTCACTGTAATTGTTAATAATGCCTTTCTTTGACTATGGTGACATTATAAATATGCATGCTTCACCCACCACTTTGATGCCGCTTCATGCCGTGTATCATAGTGCTTTGCATTTTATAACTGGTGATGGGTATCTTACTCACCACAGCTTATTATACAAAAAAGTTGGTTGGCCCTCTCTCTCAGCTCGTAGGGAACCGCACTGCCTCTTGTTTATCTCTAAAGTGCTCTGTGGCAAGCAACCGCCATATTTGTCCTCACTACTAAATTTTAGAAATATAAATTATCAAACATGTTCAGACACTCACATCAGACTGTGGGTTCCTTGCATGAATTCAGAGTTAAGACAAACTGCTTTCTGTTTGTACGTCCCTAATAAATAGAACAGGCTCCAGGACACACTTAAACTACACAAACTAGTCCCCACATAGAAACATTCAGAGCTCTGCTAGAAGATATTTCGTACAAATTGTACAAATATGTTTTAATTAGTCTTTTAAATGTTATGTTTGTATGCATGTGTGTATGTAAATATGTTTGTATGTTTGTATGTATGTACACATGTAAGCATGTTTATACCTGTCTAAGTTTGTAACGATTTTGTAATGATGTTATCTTGTTTACAGGGCATCCTTGCAAATGAGAGCTTGTTCTCAAGGGCCCTCCCTGTCTAAATAAAGAAAATATATGTGCATATGACAGCAAAGAACTCAAACTTTACTGTACCAGTTTAATCAAGGATAAATACTCAGAAATGTATATTTCAGTATTTCCTACAAATTCTCAGCAAAAATGACTTAAATACCTGCAATAACAGAGTTTTGAGCATTCAGGAGTGTGTATGTTCATGGATTAAAGTCAGTCAAAAGTACTTAAAAAAGATATTCTCCAAATCTGACATTGACATGCATTACAGTAATATAACTGGGTCTTTTCAGCTGCAGTGGTTTCTTCCATCTACTTTTTATGCTGAAATAGCAGCTGGACTGTATCTAAGCTCAATTTAGAATAGGTGTGCATGAAACAGAGGCAATAATCTGTAAACGAAAACCATGTAGAGCTGGTTTAATCATGCAGGCCTCCATCACCAAGCCAGAGTGCAGAGGAGCGTTAAACAAGCAGGCCTGTTGCCAAGATTTTAGAAATACTGAGGTCATGAGTCCAGAACTATAGATTCTGTATATTTTTATTTCTCCATACAGATATTTAAATGTTGGTTTAACACCGTATGTAACAGAATTCTGATGGAAAAATGCTGCATTCATTTTTTGCCATTATTTTGGCCCTATTCAAGCAAATAAACCCTAGAAATTTAGTGCAAAAATTATATATTAAAAACTTGAAAAATCAAATAAAAAATTCTGCCACTACCCTGCCTTTAAAGGAAAAAAAATTATCGGTATAGCACTTCTTAAAGGTTGTGTTTGTAACTTAAGAAAGGCAGTTGATTAAGTCAAAAGGTGTCATTCCCAGGTCATCAAATACTCTTGTTTTGGGTTGGCAGTCAGACTGAACCACCAACCCAAAGCATACAGCACTTTTGAAACACACAATTACAAATGTTTTTAAATACTGACAAAATTAGCCACACATAAATAAACTGCAAATGCACAGTCACCTTTGGATTTAAAATAAGGACAAAGAACATATCAAAGACCTTTAGCGTAAGATTATTTAACAGCTAGAATAGAGGCTCACAACTCCACTATATATGCAGAGACCACACCATGCAAGGCCTAGTATTTAATTTGTTAAATTTTAAAACAAACTCTGCGTTTTAATTGAAGCCAATGAAGGCCAGAATTGGGTTGCTGATGGTCTGATTAAGGTGTGCGCTAAAGGGTTCCAAGACTGAATGAGTTCAGTAATATGGGGTTCAAATGTTTGTCTATACCGAGATTCTCAAAGGTGGTTTTCAAGTTAATAGTAATGGGAATTATAAAGTGACTGAACTGCTTAGTAAAATAATTGAAACCGATCAAAAAGGTCTCAGAGAAGTAGTTGTGTGTTGTCAGCATAGCGATGGTAAAATAGTCAGTGGGAGGGCTTAAGCAGATTGCCCAGAGAGAGAATATATTATGAATCTGTCACTAGATGGACCTATCTTCCTAATTGTTGTCTTATTAAATTATTGTCTGTCTTCCCTTCTCCCCCTGTTCATGTCCCTGTTGACAGAAAGGAGGCTCAGCTCATAACAGCGGTCAGCTGAAGGTGGGTCATGTCATCCTGGAGGTCAACGGCATTCCCCTGAGAGGACGGGAGCACAAAGATGCTGCCCAGATCATAGCTGAGGCTTTCAAGACCAAGGAGAAGGACTACATCGACTTCCTGGTAGTTGAGCCAGGACTCTAATATGAAGACTTTGCACTTGATGCAGGTTGGCTGAAGAGGACACCTTTGAGGGAACCATATGAACTTCACATGAAGTATCCAATAATCATGGCCCTCATTTTGTTTTCAGGGAAAGGATTCATGGAAAGATATTTGTTGATTGCACTCTATCGAGATTTGCACAATTTAAATCTAGAAAAGGATATTTCATTAATATTTGCCATGAAAGTAAAAGGTGCATCAAATGTTATTTGTTTCTGTTTCATTCGTTTCCAGACCCTTAAACCCCGCACCAGGAGGGCCAGGTTAGTACTGATTTATCAAAAACAGCCAATTATGTCACAGTCAGCAAGTCAGTCTTCAAGTGTCTTGCTTTTTTTTTTTTTGTTCTTGTGACAATTTGGGGAAGCAGAGCAGCTCTGGAGGCAGATGTAGCTCTTAAAAGATAAACTGATCAACAACAAGGATTTTGTCTTTTTCATTTTCATTTAAAAGAATGTACTCTGAAAGTTAAATACTCTGATATTTCAGTATGAAGACAAACAAAAGCAAAGCAGTCAAAGTAAAAAGCAAAAAAACTTGACCACACATGTTAAAAATGAACAAAATGTTTAGCCAGATTAGCTAATACTTCATACGGAGGTAAAAACAAAAGTGAGGACATTCAAAATAAAAGTAACTTCAGAAGAAAAGTGCACTCGATAGTGTGCATTTATTCACCAGTCAGCTACAGCCAATCTAGGCAATGCATGTGGTGCAGCTGACTCCCTTTCATCAATCACTTGATCTATAAGTTGAATGAGCCACTTGAGGTCAGCTGATGTAGCTGCGATGTGAGCTGACCTTGACACCACGGCCTGCCTTAACTAACGCTATACTAATGTTTTGAGCCACGATGGCCAAAATGTAACCTGCCATAGAGCAGGTAAGGCTGCTTGTCTTTAATTGTGGCCCCTACCTGATTGACTAAGAAGATTGAGGAGTCAGCAGTCAATGGCAGTTTAAAACTGTCTATAAAAACGGGTTTTTCAACAATTGTGAATTGCTGTAACCCACGAGAACCTTGAATGTACAGTAATAAATGTGCCACAAAATATAAATCTGATAGGTCCAGTATTATGCAAAATTGGCTGTGGACAGACAGATTGACACACGACTGAACGCATGATCCCTAGCTAAGATAAAAATCCATCATTGCACTGGAACCAGTTGTGCACACTGTTAGTGATATTTTAAGTGTGTTCACTTTTGGTTTTACCTCTAAATAAAGCAGTAGTAAATCTAGCTAACCTAGACTGTAAATAACCTGTCTACAAACCTCATCACAAATCTTTCTTGTGTTCCTTTCACATATCTTTTGATGGAACTACATCCTAAGGTCTTTTATTTAGATAAATTTGACCTCAACTGGCAGAGAAGAAATTATTTTTTACATAATTAGGTGCAGTGGTCAAAGTATAAATAAAAATATCAAGTAAATGACTATGGAAATTCAGCAGATTTGATGAAGATAAAAGTGTGCCTACTGTATGTGCTTGTTCAGTTATCAAAAGTATAAGATTCCATAATTCTAGCTTCCCTCTCTTATTGCTTACCTTTTCATTGAGGTTTGGTCAAACACTGATTAGACAAGATAAGAGACAACTGAAATCCGGACACCTGACCAACCATCAGTTCTTAATAAGCATATCATGGCAAATTGACAAAATCATAGTATTTGTCATCATTTAAGCCTTAAAAGAAGAGTTTATAAGAGGACTTAATGAGTTGAAGCCTTTAATACTTTAATCGACTACTACTTTAATTGACAAGATCAAACCATATCAAACAGATAACACTAGCAGCTCCATCACATTGACCAAAATGGTGCTTTTATTTTTAAAGCATATCAGTGTGTAACCCATCACTGTCATTTTTAAGATGTCCATTTTGTAACATTGTTTCATTATTTCAGAAAGATTGCCATATGTACTTCAATAGCTATAACACAAATGTAAATGGTATGATAGTTTGTATATAATGTAGATTGAAATTGCTCTACACAACTTTTTATAATATTGAATAGTTTACAGTAGGAGAGAATTTATTATTTCCCAATATTATAATACTACTTTACATCATACATATTTTTGTTCACATCTTCCCCATATAACTTGTAGTGCAGAATGTGGCATGTTCTATATGAAACCACGTCCATACATTGGCATGGTGGAGATCAATGAAGGTCCTAAATGAATAAGTATGTCCCGCACTCTGTGGGATGCTGATGAGGACTGAGACTCAGTAGTGATGGATCGGTAAACTGCTAATACACTAATACAGCAAACACTGATCAGGTTGGAGTATCCTGTCATAATTAAGTGTGCACACACACCTTGTGGAACAGAGCTCATATGATAATGGTTAATGTTTTAAAAACGTTCTTAAGGTTATGCAGCAAATAAGTAAGTATATTCCTAAGGTACACTGATGTATCTTGGGTAGTCTTACATATGTTTCGTTGTTGAAATAACTACATTTTCTTTTGGTTTCACCTGGGACACAAACACCAATTGTTGGAAGTCCTGTGTAAGCTGAATTCCTTGCTTTTTATACTACGTCACCTGAATTCATCCTTTGCTCTGCTAATAATTGCTACGGCCACAGAGATAAAAAAAATAAAAATAAAAATGAAAAAAATGTTTTAAAAAAATGTAAATGTGAATCATAATTGCTACCTGTAAAAAATGTGGTCATAAAAACAGCCTTTCAACAGATTAGCATGGTTGAATGGTTGAATTTTTTAATCTAAAATTAATAAGCTGCTGAAATATTACAAACACAATATAAACTATCTGCAGATTATCCCCAAAAGTGTTACCCAAATTTATGACCCAGAAAAAAAAAGTAAAAAACTGTAGAGGTAAAGTTTACCATGCAGAATAAATGACTACTTCCAGCAAGAAGATGCTATTGCTTGTATTATGGGAAATGTAGAAGGCTAAAGGTCAAACCCATTATTTCTACTCATTATGATCTACAGAATAACTTTATTTCATAATCAATTTTTAATTTTACTTACTGACACCCAAATCAATGTGCCGCAGCTTATTTACCAGAAGCATGTTGGTGCTGACAGCAGAGGGTTGTTAACTGCAGTGGGTCTTAACCTCTGCTGTAGAAAAGAGCAGAACAGTCAGTCGTATATGTGGCTTTCATTCAGCCTGTTTCTTCCAAAGCGTTTACTTGTTCAATACAGCTGAGACAATTTTTAGTTGCGTTTCATAACCACATTCCAAAGTAATACAGTAGAACCAAGTCATTCAAAATGAGACATTAGTACAGTAGTAAATGCTTTGAAAAATGTATTTTGGGCAGATTCTATTTATGATGGTTATATTATATTTTTGTAATCTAATGACATAATCCCTCTACAGTGAGATAATAGCGATTAGTAGAGAGATGTAGGAGTTTAGTGATAACATGTATGACTAATGCAGCACTGAAGTGTCTGGATTCGAGGGTATTGTCGGGGAGAATATTGTGCTATTTTAACAGTGTGTAAATGAGACTATGTTTTTATTTATTTTTTGTTTTTGTGAATGCCAACTGTTCGAAATTCATATGTCTTGTACAGGAAAGGTTGCACATAGGTTTATAGAGATGTAAATACAGTAAATGAAGAGAGGTTAGAAAATTTTATTTAATACAATTACGTAACCCCTTTGTGGCTGATGTAACTGCTAACATCTCTTGTGTGTTTCCCTTTTCATATGCTATCACAGCTGTCCCACCACAGAACTATCCTCCTGAACAAGTCACTTATTCTTGTATGGGTTTGTGCAATCTTTATTTTTTTTTTTTAAATGGCAAAAAGATATAGGCTACTTCCAAATATTCCACAAACAGTTCCTGAAGACACAATAAAAACAAGTCTGCTAAAACTAAAATGGTCATGTTATGTTGCATTTTTGGTGTCAAGAAATAAGATGAGAAGGAGTTGTTGGGAGTTTTATACATCCACTCTGGCGATAACTGTGGCCAGAGGCATTCTGTTTTCAGGTTGTCTGTCTGTCCATCCTCACATATGTTAATCCATCCTGTTGTCATGAATGTGACAAAAGAGACCTTGAGGGATTTTTTTTTTTATCAAATTTTGCAGAAATGTCCATTTGGACTTAACAATTAACTGATTATATTTTGGTGGTTAAAGGTCAAGATCACATCTGTGCGTCTGTGTTATTCTTGTGAATACACCACTCGTGAAAAAAGTGCTTAAAAAACGTGTTAGGCCTAAAGAGCACTTTGGATTCAAAAAGAAAAAAAATGATGCTATGTATAGATTAACGCATGGTTTAATACAGGTATAATTCAGCCCTGTATGGGTTTGGTGCAGATTCTCATCACTCTTTGATGGTGCTCTAGGCCTTAGGTCACAATACCAAAAGGCACCTACACGTTCGCATGACATGCCACTGGGCAGCATCAGGTGAGAACACAGCTGGACAGAACCGGTGTTAATATACGCTGTCAGATGTCGGGACAGCACCTGCCACATCCACATGATGCACGCACGGGCGGTGTCACTTCAGAACGCTGCTTGACGTTACCCGTCGTGCATGTGGAACGCGGAAGGATGTCGTCAGATTGAAATATTGCCAGCATCAATGTAAAAAGCAGTGTAAGGGTGCTTTTTGGGTGGGTGAGAGGGGCGATGGATGGGTCCCTCAAACGCAATGGTGGGATTCTAGTGTTTACTTCCTGTCTGAAGTGCTGTTTTTTTACACTCCTTACCATGTACCTCCATGCCCTAAACCTAACCATACATGCCACATGCTCATTTTGTTGACGTTCTGTCATCGGCTGTCATATATTTGTGTTGTCTAAACATAACTATGCACCACGTCAAAAATGTACACAGCAGAAGGAGATGGATACTTAAAACGTTATATATAGACATGGAAGTCAACTGTAAAGCAGTAACATGCCCACATGGGATGAGAATGTGTTGACAGTACCTACACGGACAAATTCAGAAAACCAGGTTGTGGACCAGAGACAGAATTAGACTTCCATAACCTCTATTTTATCCTATTCACAGTAACCTTTGTGCAAATAAGAATGGTTACTGTAGTGTGGAGTGGTTCTGGAGGCAGAGTGAAAAGCTGGAAAGTTCAGTTCCCCAGTGAAGATGTAAAGTGCAAGCAAATGCCTCAGAAAACCTCCAGCCTCCACAATGCCCAGAACAGAGGAGCCACAGAAACCCCTGCTGATTTGCATCTGTCACGGTTCACAAACAGAAGCTGCAGCTTGGTGGAAAATATCCAATTAGTGTTGAATTGTGAGGCCCTTGGCATTGCCATTAATGTAATTAATTGACACATGAAACAAAACACTGTCTGCTGGATCCCTCTGGCCGAGATATTAACAAGGTGCCGGCAGCTCAGTCTGTGGGGTCTTGGCTTTGAAACTAGAGGGTGGCCCAGTTCAAGTCCCCATAAAGACCAAGTGTGGAGTGTAGACTTGCAGCTAAAGAGGCAGTTGGAGCAATGCTTCAATCTCCTCAAACTGCACGAAAAAGGAATTTAACTGCCAAATACTTTGTGTGGATTGACAAGTAGATTAAATTCAAATTAATCTGAAAACCCATGTTGTACCTCTTCAGCAGTTTTAGTGGAGATTAGAGCAATTTCAAAATTCTTTTGGGCAAATAGAAAGGTAATCTAGATCCTGAAAGTGCTTTTTGTGGTGCACAGGTGCAGTTAAAGATTTGGAGCAGGGACTCTCAGTATTCACCCACTCATTCATTCAGTTTGTCTGTTTTTCTTTCATGTTCACTAACTTTCTTGTCATTTCAGATCTAGCCAATTCCTCCTACTCTCAGGTTATATGTTTCCTGACAGTTTCACTACCTGAGCCACTAACTCACTCACCAGCTTCCCATTTCCACTGATTACCCCAGTAGTATTTACCGGCCCACTTCCACCTGCTCTGTGTCACACTGTCTTTTGTATCAGCTAAACTGTCCAGCAGTCCATTGCCTAATCTAGCCTGTATGTAACCCAGGCCTCCAGGATGACATACATACATACATACATACATACATACATACATACATAAATAGTAACTGTATTAACCCCAAAGGGGAATACAAGGTTTCCAGTAGCTCAGTACCTTGTTGTAAAGACATAAAAACAGGAGAGGAAAAAACAACAAATGATAAAAAAGGTATAAAAATGTAAAAACGATATAAAAGAATAAATATGAAAACCCCAAGAATAAAAGAGCCATTTAATGGGTATTAAAATGCAGAATAAAAACCATGTGATGTTTGTGACAAAATGGATAAATGATAATAAATATTCTACTGTTTTAAATGCACAGTGTGCACAACCTGAATGAAAAGATAAAAGTGCAAATGGAGCACCTGTGTGAGTTAAATAAATAAATAGTATGTTTTTGCATCACGTGCATGATCCTCCTCCCTAATCCCCCACGGTTAATGGGAGAGAGATGTCTGTAAATCAGTAGATACTTTTTTTGTGAGCATCAAATCGCACTCTAAATGACTCATTTCACTATCAAGATTTAATCCATTCATATCGATAACATTTGGAAAGTCTAGAAGAGCTGCAAGATTTACATTTTTGATCACCATTTAAGCTACCTAAGCGCTAAACCGGACTTCCCTTGATTTGACTGTTTTTGACGCAACTTTATACCGCAATATTATTGTGATTGCAGATGCTGGTGCAATATTATAGGGCAGGTGCAATACATGAAGGCCATGTAAACTTTCCACTCTCATTTGGAGGTGACATTTAATCCGGGTAATCAGTGTAGTCTGTGTTTTGTCTTGTTTTTCTGGGTCTCACCTCATTGTATTGACTGACTGTATCGACTGCAACTTTGCACAATAATGTAGCCCGAGACAAATTTCCTTTAGGGGGGCAATAAAGTTTATCTTAATCTTGATCTTGACTATTTGAATATGCAGGATGTGTCTTGCTTTTCTGCCACCAAGGTTGTGTAAGACTTATTCCTCCAATAATTATTGAAACAGTTTCACTTGCTTCAATAAAACAAGTTAATGTACCCTGACGGGAGCAGCCATGGGAAAAGAGTAATTAGTAAGAAGATATTTTTGCATTTCTCTTCAGCATTAAGGGGTAGATGCACCACTTATGCTGGACTGTTGCTCTGCTTAGAGCAGGAAGTCAATCTCATTTATATCGAGCTGTCTTATATTCCTTTTTTTCATTAGCAGCATGCTGACTGCATCAAATGCTGCAGAGTTTCTACTTCTTTTCATCATCTGTGCTGAAAACGATGGAAGAAGACGAGGGATATTCATTGTATTCTGGATAACGTATTTTAAAAAAAACAAATATGTACAATGTGCATTTTTTGAGCATCTGACATCATGGGCTTAAGAAGACTTTGGGTTTTTTTTAGATAATGTTTAGAAATTATTTCTATGGTTAAGAAAGACAGTTAAGTCTTTAACTTTGAGTGTCTTTTTCAAGTAGTACCTCCCTTAATGTTATCCACTCAGAGGAAATGAAGTCACACACTTACACTGACTCTAAGCTCCGACTGGGACTGTCTCTGGATGAGATGAAGTTTAGTGAAGTGTCTGTGAGCTGCTCTGTATTGGTCGTGGAGACAAGAATAAAACTGAAGCCAGCTATTTTTATATCTCATAATAGGGGAGACCGGATATTGTTCTAACACTTATTGTCTCAGCACCTAGAACTCGCTACTAATCTTAGAGTTCTCAAATTTTAACACCAAGTACCTTTTAAGGTCTACTACAAAAAATAAATGTTTCCAGCTTCTACAACTAAATTAAAAAAAAAAATCAATTATTGATTTCAAATACAAGGAGTTCAATTGTTATAACCTCCTCTGCCAGAATAAGTAAAAAATCTTCAAGATTTAAAGTTCCCTGCTTGTTTCCTGCAGATGTGTTTCAAATCGCACACTAATTCTTTATCAGGGCAAATTAATGCAATGAAATCAATACTGCTGTACAAAGGCAAGAGACCTTAACATCATTGTGGTCAAAACTCGCTTTTTTAAAAAAAGACCTGCTCTATCATGTAGGAAAATATCCCATGCTTCTTGTATTTTTTATTTTATTTCATTTTATTTTTTCTAATAGCTGTGATCTTTCATTTAGGAAAATATCCCTTGGTCCATATTCCTTATTTTTATTTTTTAATTTATTTTTTACTTTATTTATTTAATTTATTTTTCTAGTGTTTTTTTTGTGTGTGCTTGCCTATACCATAAAACGTTAAGGAGAAAACAGCTTGGCTTTGCTGCCTAATACTTAGAATGCTTTGTTTACCCACCATAAAGTCGCTGTTGTTATCCTATTCATAATATAATAATTTTTACTTTTAGTAGGTACAGCAGCTGCCCTTACATAGTATATACTGTTGCATGCACTGCACACAAACAGGATATTCTACTTCTTCATCTTCTGCGTCCTGAGGTTTGACCCCCCTGCTCACATATTGGGACTTTCCAAATATCTCTGAATAATTAAACATGTAATTTACGGACATTAGATTGTAATGTGACAGTCAGTTGTCTGACCAACAACCATTATTTTATGTTTAATATTTCATGTTACTTTTATTATTATACATGTATGTTTCCCAGGGGCGTCGTAGTGGGGGGAAAAGTGGACCTGACTATCCAGGGCCCGAGCAGGGAGAGGGGCCCATGACAACCCTGATATTTTTTTTTTTTTGTGATGTTTATTTCAAATGAATTGGGCCCTCCAATTAATTTGTGTCATTACATATATTGATAACATCAACGGAGAGAATGAACGAATGAATGGTTTAGTCCGCCCGGCAGCGACCGGTGACAAGTGTAACGTCAGTGAGCCCAGATTGAATGATCTGGGGGCGAGACATGATGCTGCACAAAAAGCACAAATCAGGGTGTCAAAAAAAGAAGGAGAGGAAGGAAAAAGAAAGACGGCAGAAGGCAGCTGCTGACTTCTTTCTTTCCCAAAGGTGAACCCAGTTTGCTTATTAGTTTGCTTTAAGTCCAATTAAAGTTAAGGTAGTCCACTCCAGACAGCTGCTGCTGATGTTTGTATGCTCACGTGAAGTCTTTAGCTTAGCTAGTTCCCAACCAGGCTGCTTGCGGCAGTACGTATAAAGACAATTATGGGCCAGCTAACGTTAGTTGTCAACATTAACCAGTTTCAGACACAAGCAGTAGCGCTGGAGCAGCAGCAGCAGCAGCAGCAGCAGCGACCAGTCCAGGTGGCTCCTCTGAAGATGAGCAAAGACAAGGTGAGATTGTTGTTCCAGTAGGCTATTCAGGGGCGAGCTGCCCCCATCGACCCCCCTTACTGTACGTTGGAATGTTGGTTCACGAGGGAGAGAGAGAGAGAGAGAGAGAGAGAGAGAGAGAGAGAGCGAGTGAGAGAGAGAGCTGCTGCCTAAATGCGAGTTGTTTAAGTTTAACGTAAGTTAGCCTTTTGGTTCAGTGTGTGTGCTACAGCCTATTGTCTACTAACACAGCATAGCTGAAAGTGAAACTCTGTGCTGAGACTTAATAAATGATCCACCAAGCAATATTTCTACTGCATATCAACATGTAAATCGCCTGCCAATATCACTGTAGGCTCAAGTGCACACTAGTATATATTAATTGAACAATAAATCAATGTATTATTTTTGTCTGGTAAAAAGCCTAAGCATTGCAGTGCAGTACTGTGCTTAAAAGCTATTGTCAATGCTCAATAAATTCATGATGTTACCAAAGCCAATGAATAATCATGTTAAATAACTGTGATCTCAATATCAATCAAAAATAATTGTGATGATGGATCTCTCACAAGAATTTGAAAATGAAGTGCTACACTTCCGCACCATATATGATGCTACATTTCCAAAAAATCTGTCCTCTGTTGAGCTCCTTAATGCCATCTGGAAGATGCAGCTACAGAGCATTTTTGGAGAACTTTGTATTGCTTTGAGAATTTTCTGCACACTTCCTGTCACAGTTGCAGGGGGTGAACGGGCTTTCAGCAAGATGAAGCTGGTTAAAAACTACCTGAGATCAACAATGGGCCAGGACAGACTGAACAGCCTCGCCATTCTGTCGATTGAAAGCCAATTAGCCAAACAATTGGACTTTACAGATGTTATTAGTGACTTTGCAAACAAAAAGACCCGTCAGTGGGCATTTACTGGGATGTAAATTACATCTTTACATCTCGTGTCAGGAAGGCTTTATTTCTTTTTCTGCAAGCTGAATAATATTTGACAGTTAGCATTTTGTACTATCGCAGGCTCTATTGATAAGATGACATAGGCCTTTGATGTAAAAAGCAGAAACCAGTCACAACTTCTTTTTTTCACATTGAAACTTAATATTTTTCTGTTCATTTCTACTGTACCTTCTCATTACAAAAGTAATATAGCTTATTTGATTTGATTCTGAGTGTACAGTTGTCTCCTGTTCTCCTGTTCAAGAATAAATGTTTTTTCAAAATTTGCACGAGTGTAAGGGATCAAAACGTTAGTACACAAACCAGATGCAGGCTAATGTTTTAGGTATTTGAGCACAAGTAGGTCGAATGCATTAATTCAGGTGGTGAATGAAAGAACCATTCATCAATATAATCTGATTGTAGCTTAAAACCCTATTTATGCTTTTTTATTTGAAATAAATACCCCTTTTTTTTCTTTTGTGGACCGTGCACTGGCATGGATAGGGGCCCACTGACATTGAGAGTGTACAGGGCCCAGAATTTGGTGCTACGCCCCTGATGTTTCCATATTTTTCTGTTTTAACTAAATTGTGTTATTGTCTTGGTCTGAGTTCTGATTTGATTTGTAGTATTTGTCTTGTCGTAGTCCTGTCTTGGTTTTGTTTTGCTTCTATTTCACTTACTACTGATGCTTTTGTTTAATCTCTACTGGAACAACCAGTTATCACTGTCTTTTATTAAAAAAAAAAAATTAACAGATTGTGGGGGAAAACAAAATAAAACAAAAAATATCATTCACCAAACTTGCCAGAAATGGAGATTTACCCCCCAAGCCCTGCTGTTGTTACTTTGCAATGTTCAACTTTTGAGTTATGACTGAATTTACTGTGTATTCTAACATTTTATATCAATTAAATTACCCATTTGTTTTGGGGGTTTTTTGTGTATTATTTTTTATTTTTGGTAATCCATGATTATTTTGTTCACTTAAACAATTCTTGTTTTTTTTTTATTCCTGTTATTACCTTTTTACTTGTCATCAGTCATTTTAGTGTGCTGTCATCCATCATAGTGTCAGCTGTCACTCAGCTGTCAAGATGTGACTTAGCTGCTGCTGTGCATAGCATTGTGGGTAAGAATAGTCAGATTCTGGCTTGCATGCTGCAAAATCCAAATGGATGTAGTCAAACATCCTGGTATTTTTGGCATTCTGCATCTGACATCAACAATCATGCCAAACAGAGAGGGGTCTAGAAAAGTTAAACAAAAAGCCAAGAACAACATGTGAACACAAGAGGTCAACAAGAATAAAGCAAAATAAATAAATGAATAAAGTAATAAAAGTGATAAAACGGACAGTAGTACTTTTAATGAAAAAGATAAAAATAAAAGCAATGAAAGGTGATTAAAAAAAATAATATGAAACATATAAGAAGATGACATCACATTAGTGCGGATAAAGCAAAGATATGAAAATAAAAACAGATGAATAAGAGATGCATGAACAACTAATTAAATCAAAATATGAAAAGATGGTAAGAACAGGACATCAGCAGAACAAAGAATGGATACATAGAGAGCGAGAAGTAAAATGAAGAGAGGAAGAGAGATAAAAAGGAAAAAATAAATAAAAGGTGACATCACATCAAAAGTCTGTAAAAGTGAGTTTTAAGTGATTTAAAAGAGGATATGGTATGGTAGTATGGATATTGGAGCGACTATTGTCTGTCATTGCAGGGCAGCAGAGCTGATGAGCTCAATCAGTGTCATTGGACACACCTGGACCCAGCGGCAGCGGCAGCGGCAGCGGCAGCGGCAGCGGCAGCGGCAGCGGCAGCGGCAGCTGTCAGTCTTTGGCTGCATCTTTTGCTTTGTTTGTTTTTGCAACACGACACTTTAGTACATTCTCTGATCCACTCCATGTTGCGCTTCTGACCCTACAGATGTCTTTTTACTATTTGTGCACTGTTAGATTTGTTTGCATTTATTTTACCTCATAAATGACTTTATTTGTTAATTTTACCTACATGTCTTCCTCTTTTGTCCAACCTAAGAGCTTGGTTGTGACACACAAGATTTGTAAAATAACAAAACGCCAAAGATCTTGTTAAGAAGGACATTTTCTGCAGAGGCCTACTCTGATAACTGCCATGTTCGATTAGAACAATGGCCCCCAACTCTGCAGTGTAACCTCTGTATCGTAACTGCACTCCCACTTACATAAGCTCATTTGCTGCTGTATATGGCGATACATTAGAGAAAATACACCTCCATAAGTGAGTGGGGGTGCGTTGAGAGAAGAGCAGATTGAATCTCAGGCATTGTGGAATTCCCTCTGTACACACTTGACAAGATATTGTGGTTATATAAGCTTGTGCTGAATTCCACACTGCGCTACCCCAGCAGAGGTGGACATGTGTTCAGCTTTGTCTCTAGAAAATACTGGTTTCCACAGAGTTAAAATGACTCACAACATCTTATACTGCATCTGTGCCTGCGGCCTTGAGCCGACTACAGCGTAGCATTAACGGAGCTTGTAGCACATAGACAGCAGAGCATTACTCCCAGGAGGTTTCTGAAAGGAAATGCAATGTCTCCACTGCTGCTGCTTAAATTCTCAGGCAGAATAATATTCACCGGGCAGGTAGATTGCGTGAATACTGACTTCTCCCACTGCGCTGGCTCACTGCTCAAACACCCAGACATGCTTTGTCGTTACTTTTCCATTCAGCTTAAAAATCATGCTGTTGAAAACATCAGTGTAGCTTGAGTGGGAAATGATTCTAAAAATGGGTTTTCCATCACAGCTGAGTTCACATGCTTCAAAGCTCTCAAAATGAAAGAGCCTCATCTGTCCCACGCTTAAACAGCTTTCATCAACACTTGGCGAAGGTTCCCTCCAGTGGCGTTGTCACGAATTACAGCTGGAAATTTGACATGATTACTTAATGCCAAGAAACTCATGGGAGCTCTGACCATAATGTATCAAGGCAAAGTAATGTGATGAAATCAAAACTGCAGGGCAAAATCCAGTAACGTCACAGTTTTGTTGCGTAGTGCTTAGAATGCTTTGTTTGACCACCATGAAGTTTCTGTTATTATCCTATCCACATTGCATTGTCTTATCCATATTATCTTTCCCGCAATGAAATACTTTATGATGACAATTGTATATTACTGCTTGCTATCAGACTGCATTAAACCTAAGGGCCATATTGGGGCCCGGGGCAAATCTTAGCTGCAGCCCTGTTGTTGACTTTCTGTTCCTCCCACTGCATTGTGTATTAATCCTGTTGCCCTCAAGTGAGTTTATAAAACTTTAGTCTTCTCCTATAAACTTCATATATGTTGCACTATGAAATTATACACAATTTCTTGGAAAGCAACTTCAAAAAGTGAGTGTTCATAAGGAGAGTTTGCAGTTCTGATGTCAGGACAATCTATCTACTTTATTTATGGAAAATGTACCAAGTATGCTTATATGTTTTGAACTATAGGGGTTATGAGTCCATCCACAAGACAGGGCTACAAGATATGTTTATAAAAAATGCAGAGATTATTTAATTATTTAATTGGTTTCTCCTCTTTTAAAAAAACTACTTTTAGGTAATTATTTTTTAGGTAATTGTCTTTAACAATTTGTTGCCAAGTTGGTTGACATTCACATATTTTATTTTGTAGAACAAAACATAAAAAATCTCTTCAGCTTGTGTTGACTGCAAACCTTTCAGGCTTCTAACCAAAAGCCCAATTAAAAAAAACCATTGACTATGAGACCAAGGAACCAGAAGTGGAGAAAACGCTGACTCATCTCCAGGTTTTAGGACTTATTCCTGGGGTTCTTTGTGGTTCCTGCGAGGACCCTGAATTTACACAACACCAAGGAGGGACAAATATATAAAACATCTTGTACAACAGCTTTCTTTTCAGTGTTTTCTCTCTCTTTTTGCTATCTCTCAATTAATGATGACCTCTAAACCAAGGTTTTCCGTCAGTAAGGTTTTGTCCCAGGTCTTTGATCGTGAAAGTGACAGAGGAGAATGTGTCTGAGACTGAAATAATGTTGTGAAGGACTCTGATTATGAGCCATCAGCAGCAGACATTTGGAAAGGTGCATTTGTTGTTTCTCTCTTTACTTGAATTATACTGTATGTGGACAGTTGGAGAGACTTGGATGTGACCTGTTTGCTAGCCTACATTGGGCTGCACATTTTGACAGGAGTGTCCAAAGTCAAAAGGTGCAACAACAAGGAGCCATGGAGTGGCAACACAGGAAGGGAATTATTTCCAGCCACCATGGCACACACTTTGTAACAAACAAAACGGGATGTTTGGGACTCATGGGTCCAGTGATAACTTTTTCTTTACACTTCAGGTCCCCATGTGACTCTTGAAGAATGTCTGGTTGCATTTCATGTGATACACACTCCAGCTATGTCTAGTATGAGCAAAGCCCTATTTCAGAAAGCAGGACTAGTAAAAAGTCTGATGTTAAGCCTGAGATTAGGAAACTCCATTTCACAAAGCCATTTCAGCATCACCCTGAGTCAGTTGTCCTGGCAACACTTTCCATGAAGCAAACCTGCTCCCTCAGGCTGAACTGAGGTGTATTATGCTTTGTTTGTATGGGTCTTATCTTGAGGTCAGAGGTCTAGGGATGATTACATCTCGGAGTCAGATGAGTAGAATATTGATACTAGGCTTAAATGACATGGACTGTGGCCCCTTGGGGTTTTTTTGTGATTGATCACAGTAGGTGAGGAATTGTTTACTGATGAATGTGTAGATGCTTGTACCTATATAAGAGACATGCATGAGTTGTTAGACAGAGATTCGCATTGGTACTGAATCCTCTCCCAGGCAGACCATGGTGCCTGGTGGATGCTGAACTTTGTTGTAATAAATTAATTCTTATGCAACCAAGTCGGTGTCAGCGGCGGTTCCTTCATCGTCTACACATCATTGCTACTTAAGAAACAACGACAGATTCTACTCAGAGTTGACTAAGCTAATTCTGATCAGCTGTTCTGGAACCCAAAACTCAGAGTTTGTTCAGCCTGCTTCCTAAAAGAGGCCCAGCTGTACACTGGGAAACCCCCAGGGGATCACCTGAGGAGAAGCAGACCATGACAATGATACTAAAAGGGTATTTAAGTAGTCAACAAAGAGCCATAAAGTGCCTGACACATAAAGTTTGGTAAAATTTGTATTACAGTCATTTTCCAAAAGTTTAAATAGCTGGAGTCAAGGACAGCAAGTTACTGAATTTGAGGTTAACTCAAGGGTTAATTCAAATTACCATAAACTAATTGCTACACTCTGCATTCTGCCACTTGGATCATTCTTTTGGTCACTGCCCAAAAGTTTGTGACCATATGCTAGGGTTGGAATGTAGCTCAGCTTCCTCTTTACCACAGTCGCTGGCACAACCAGTCCATCCTGGTGTCGCGACACCCTGAGGGGCATGATGAGGAACTGAAACATCAGAAAAAGTTTGGTCTGTTTGCATTGAAATAAATTGTGAATCTACTAAACTTGGACTTGAGTCAGACTTGAGTCACATGACTTGGACTTAAGTCAGACTACAGTCACAAATTTGATGAGTTTTGACTCAACTAGATAAAATTTTAAAAAGACTTGGATTTAAACACTAATGACTCAAGACTTTGACGATTTTTGCCTTTATTAGTAGGACAGCAATGTAGACAGAAAAAGTCGGGATGAGATGCAGCAAAGGGCCATGAGTCAGAATTGTTGGGACGCTGACGACTTGAAAACACTTGATAACTTTACCTAAGTCTAAAAAATTAAAAACTATGTTATGTAAAACAGCCAAAAGAACTACTTCATCATCTGAAGTAACAAACAGTAATGCTAATATTTGTATTTCCTTAGACATATTACTTCAAAGGAAGAAAAGTCTCATTGTTTACAAATTTGGAAAAAGAAAGATTAAGCAATTTTTCCAAATATTAAATGAATAAAATACAACAATATATATGAAAGATACAACAGTCATTCTGTTGTAGTTATTAGTGTCATTTGAATTTGAATGGTATTACTTTTTTAATGATAACAATCAGTCACATTTGTTTTAATGAATACATACACATTTTAGAAGCATTAATGGTTTATGTAAATTAAATATATTATTACTTTGTTGTTAAGATATTATTACATCGTTACATTTGGTGAGGAGCGCTTTATGACTTGTTTAGGGCTTGAAACTCCATGTTTTTGACTTTGGACTTGAATCAGTACTTCTCTTGACCTGAGTTCAAAGACTTGAGACTTACTAGTGACTTGCCAAATAATGACTTCCCACTTTTGCTCCTCCCAATAGGGAGGAGGCTATGTGGGCATGTCTAACCACAGACACACATAGAACACATGGGAGACATTGTCTTCCATGTGAATGAAGGAACAGTTTGGCATTACATTAAAAGCAGGAGGATGTAGCTGATGAGAGGGATGTCTGACCTTCCTCACTCTGCCTGTTCCGCTGGGACCTGGACCTGGATAAGCAGCTGGAAACGGATGGATGGACAGATAATTGCTGTGCAGTGAGATCAGGGCCTCTGGGGTCCCGCTGGAATATACACACACTGTGGATATCCAGCCTAGGCTAGTGTGCAGATTAACAAACACTGACCTAAATTCTATATAATACTGTATATTCTTAGTATTTTTAAACAGTTACTGTACAGTCTAAAGGTAGAAGTGTTGTATGCTGTTCAGATTCTTAAACCCTCTGAGATGAATTTGTGATTTTGGGCTATTTAATGAAATTTGTGACTTTTACTTGAGTAGCACTGTGTATATTTTTTATCACTATAAGTTACCAACTGCAATGCACTATATGATCACATCTTGTATGAATTTTGACCTCAGAGGAAAGAGCAGAGTTTAAAGGCTCAGTGTGTGAGATTTAGGGGGATTAAGTGGCAGCTAGTGGTGAGGACTGCTGACCGCAATTGGCTGAAATTTCTCCCGCTGCTAAAAAACACTGAATAAAGCAGTTTAATATTAAAATAAGTGTTTTTCTACCATCATTTGGCATGTCTCTCACCCTTTTTCTCTCATAACTTAAGATCCAGATGTTAAGGAGAATTTTACCAGGAGCTAAATTATCTGCAGAGGTCTCTTCCTCTCCAAAAGAAACAGACACAGTGAATTAAACGGATAAAAACACTGAAGAAAACAGTTTAACTTTAAAATAAGTTACCCTGTTTGGCATGTAAACAATTTCTGCCAACCCTTTCCCCTAACGGCTACACATTTGATCTTTAGCCCTTTAAAATATTTATCATCACTTTGTTTTGCTGCATTAAGACATGATTGTAAGTATTTAAACCTTTGAACCCTGGGCGAATTGGTTTGCTTTATTTTGAAAACATAGGGAAAAAAGTAAATGAGCAACTTGGCAAGAAGTTTTTTAACAAATTGCAAGAAATTTGTAGATCAGAAAAATTATTCTTGATAAAACTAGGGGAAAACGAAAAAAACTATCGTGATTGTATATTTTAAAATATATTTAGAGAATTATTATTATTATTATTAAGCATTTTTAAGGACTTTTTTTATTTCTTTTTTTTACTGAACTTCCCCCCCCCTAATTTTCAAGGAATTTTCTTACAATTTTTTTGGTAAGAAAGTCACATGACTTCTGTTTTTTGGGGTCTGTTCTTCTTAAGTAGTACATTTCCTTCTTCTCATGTTTTTGAAAGAAATCAAGCCAATTTTATATGGTTTCAAAGGGTTAAAAAACAAGCACATAAAAAACTAAACGAAGACTTTAATGGAAGCCACTTTATTAGCTTAACACACATCCTGCAGCAAGTACTTTTCATGGATGTGGACATACAAGAATACCCATGTCATAATACTGACATCGCTCTTTATACAGAGTGGATTACACAGAATCACTACACAATAATAACCAATGACAACATTATGGTCAAACACAGGGAACCAGATGGAAACTAAACCTCTACAGGAGAAAAAAAAAACAAGAAACACTGCCAAAACACTGCTGTGTACTGAGACGATGCACAAGAGACAATCCAACTACACTGTATATGTATCTTTCAGATGCTTGATCTACAGCTAACTATGCCATCAGAGTGGCTTTACATTGGCATTTCCAAGGTCAGACACATCACTGTAAATGTCATGATTTGCACTGTATGGCATGGTTCCTACTCTATAGGAAGCACTACCTAAACACTGACATGCTTCAAGAAAATAAAAGATGAAGAAGGTTGCGTATTGGTACAGGATGGGTTACAAAATGAGCACACAGATAATCCACAATTCTTCTGTTAGAACAGCAAAGCAGTGGAGTGATTGTCCCAGTTTACTCTTTAACCAGTTTGCAATAATGGCCCAGAATCCCTGAATCTCATCCATCAAAACTAATTCTAAACTTTTCCAAAATGGCCCACAATATACAAAAGACAACACTAATCCAATCTCGTCCAATAAACTTTGATCAATACACATAAGATGAGTAATGAGTGAACAGCAACTGAATTGTATACAACATCAAGCATATATTTGATGTGTCATGCCAGGAGGAGGAGGAGGAGCGGGGAGGAAAGCCGGAGTTTGTCTTTACTGCTGAGGGCGGAGGAGCGTCTTAACTGGGCTGATCTTCTTTCTCCAAGTCTTTGAGGGCTTTTAGAAGGCGAGAAGGAGTGAAGATTTCAGTTGATCCTGGAAGACACAAAATGATACTCCATCACTTTTTAGGATAGCGACCTGAGGAAAGTGTGGTTAGGTCATGATTAATACCTCGAAATACTTTATGGAATGCTTTGTGTTTTACTGACACTGGGCCTTATGCAGCAACATTCTCTTAGATTTCTCTTATATTTTCCCTTTATTTTCTGCTAAGAGAAAACATAAGAGAAGTCAACTCCAGAGGCACCAAATTTTTTAACCACCCAAATCTGCTCTCATCCAGGTGTGAAAAAAGGTTTGAATTTTTTTTTTTAAAAAATTACATTTAATAAATCAAAACAATTCAAACAATGAAAATAAAAAGTGGCAAGACTCTATATATACAGTATATATAAGAAGCTGGGACCATTAATTTTTATTTATTTATTTTTTTTTTTTAAATTTGTATTATTTGCATGAAAAATGAAAAACAGCTGATATGATTAGAAAAATAGTTGCCAATTAATTTTCTAAATACTCAACCAATTGTTTCAGAAATCTTCATTTGTAATTTGTGTCATGGAGTTGAAGTGGAAAGTGGCATGAGATTAAAATCCTCAAGTAACCTAAAAGTTCCCCATATTTGTACTGGAGTACAGCCTTTAAGTAGAATAAATCTACTTAGCTACATTCCAGCTATTGTCAGCAGAGGGACAAACAGTAACTGAAATTACAGTAACTGGGATCAGTGCACCAAGTATAGAAGTATCTCTTTAGCCCTGAAATTTAATAACCCGGTCATAATAATTACTCTAAAACATCATCTAAATTTTTTCATGCAGCTTTAAAAATATTCCTCAAATGTAAAACTTATTTCTTGTTGTGTTGAACAACAATTTGTGGCCTGTAAAAACAAGATGTTTTTCTCTTATCTTGGTCAGAGTGCTCTCGACCTCTCGTAAAATGTTCTCTTACCTAAGACAAAAGTAAAAACACGAAATCATTGGTGAATCCCAAAAATCAAAAGTAAGAACAAATCCTGGACATGAGCAAAAACAAGAGAAAATGTGTCTGTATATCATTCTTGCATGAGGCCCAGTGTTCTGTTGGTCAACTTAGATCAATCTTATATCCAAAATTCTGTGTTTTTTCCATTCTGAAAACTAATAGGTAATTCTTATTTACTTTAAAAAGGGTCTCAATTTCATAAGTCATCATTCTTAAATCTGTTATTGGTATTGCAAACCCATAAAATTAGAAAACCTGCACTTCATCTCCTCATCAATCTAGTTTGTATTTAAGTCCTGCTTTTCACCTCAGTCTCTGATGCTTGTTTTGGTTGTGTGATGTTCTGATTTCTGTTTCCCTGCTCAAACCTGGTATGAAACTCCACCTGCTCTGCATTACATGACATGTGGAAAAGGGGTATTAGTGTTCAGTAGAGGCTCTCGCTTCACTTTTATTCAGAAATCCGCGATAACACACAGACAGACCCGTCCTGGGAAATGGCTGGGCCCCTAAAAAGGTCCAGCGCATCTTGTTTTGTCCACAACTGCTGCAAACAGAACGCAGGCGGAGTTTTCTTTATAAAACAGGCTCTATTTTATTAAAGAGACAATATAAACAATATTCATTTTTGTTTAGTTTAAAATAAAATACAGTTATTATCACTTATATTTAACATAAACTTTGTAAATGTTGGCTTCCATGGGTCCCCTGTAGTGGCTGGGTCCCAGAAAGCTTTCTTCTTTTTACCACTTACTGAGAGGCCCCGCATAGAGAGCCATCTGTTGCTGCCATCAGGTGGAACAGGGAAGTTGGCCCCTGGTATCTTAGCCATCATAAAACTTTGTTTGAAAACTGAAAGATGAAACACTTTTAGTTTCATCTTTTTACCAACAAATCATTGAGACATTAAAAAAAAGGTTTTCCTTAACTGGCATGGCATTCGGAGACAACAGTGATATTTCTTCCCATAAGGACATGGATGTACAAAAAAGACAAATGCTATGTTGGAAAAACGATTTGCACTTCTCTCAATATAGAATAGTGTCAGTACAGGGAGACAAATCACAGCGATGGTCCTGGAGGGAATAAAAAGGGAAGTGAGGTACAACACAACAGCACAGGTCAGACAGGAAGAGGAAGTCACTCACTGTGTTCCTCTTTTTGCAGCATTTTCATGTTCAACTTGGTGAAGACATGTTCTTATTTATCTTGTGAGTTTTTTTTACAATTAGTTTTCCTTAATTTGAGGTGTGTTGAGCTTTCAGGGCCAATGCACACTTACCCTTAAGCATCTCACACCACATATTTTTTTGTTCTCCAATCCTTAAACTCTCTGGAGTGTGAAATTTACTTGTGAATGTTAAGATATGCCTGTTAATTGCCGAATGACATGAAATGAATATTTACCAGTGCAATTCAATTGTTTGTTTGTTGTTTGTTTTTCACTTGGTTTTAGTTGCTCTAACATGGTGCCCTAACTGAATGCAACATGAGGAAGCATCTGTTTGATTGTATTGATTCTATGCGGATTGTTTGGTTTTTCACATATTTTTGGGTATGTAGTATAAATATTAGTAGTGTATTAGAATATAGTATATATTATTATACTGAATATCAACATATTTTCTGTATTTCTTAGAATCTCCTATAAAAAAAATTATCCTATATGATAGCCATTTAAGGTTATTTACCTTCTCAACATTATTTATATGCAGTGTTAGCATGGGGCAGTAAAGCCAGTGATCTATTAGGAATACATGGAAGATGTGATGAAGTTCACCATTAGGAGAGTCAAACAAAAAAACTGACATATGTATTCCTTTAAGACATAAATTTAGATATGGAACACGAGGACCAGCACCACTTTACAAACAAGACAGCATTTGAGTGTCAGCAGGTGGGTTTCCATTAACCTTCAAACTGCGAAAATTGAAATTGCAAATATGAAATATACCTGATGGAAGTCGTAAATTAAAAAAAAAACTTCCATTTATCGAAAAAAAAGTTTTTACACTTACATGAGGTAGTATTTCAGGTGATTCAAAAAAGTCTGCAAAAGAAATAAAGCTGCTAATGTTTTGATCATCCATCACCATGCTTCTTGGAATATTATCACAAGAGGAGAAGTTGCATAATATCACTCAGTGGAAATGCAGTCATCTCGCAGTTGTGCCTTCTCAACATTTTGAAAATATCACTTAAGTTTTAAGCAAACCTGTAATGGAAACCCGCCTCATGAAAATCACTGACAACAAGCTGCAGGGAGCAGTGGTTCACAGGTCACACACTGGCTGGGTGGACTGACACGGGGGAACACAGGGATTCACAAATCACATCACGACTTGTGTATTTACTTCCAAATCAGTGGAATGTCTGTTCATTCTGCAGGCGGCTCCTCTGTGCCCTCTGTGCCCTCTGTGCCCTCTGGAGGGGCGTTGGGGTCCAGGAAGTCTGGGTGCTGTAGTTCCTTTAAGTACTTAGGTGGGGTGAGAACGTGGGTGGAACCTACGGGTGACAAAATCCTGAAAACTCAGAGCGAATCCTCAATTCTTGTTTACCTTTTGAAACCTGGAGCCATATCACTTTCCTTGTGCTGCTTTCACATGTTTAAACCTTTGAACTCCGAGCAAGTTGGTTTGATTTATTTCAAAAGCATGGGGAAAAAGGTACAGAGCAACTTGGTGAGAACTGTTCCACAAAATTTCAAGAAATTAGTAGATTTAGAAAATTAGTTTAAAAAAGCTAGAGAAAAATGTCTAAAAAAAAGAAGAAAAAAAAAAGCTAGGGAAAAAATATATTCAGAATATATGTATATATATATATATATATATATACATACATATATATATATATATACATATATACAATATATATCAAACTTTTAAAGCACTTTTTTTCAGGTCATTTCCTTTTTGTTGTTGTTGTTGTTGTTGTTGTTGTTGTTGTTGTTGTTTTCAAAAACTTAATTTATTTATTGATTGATTGATTCATTTAATTTTTATTTTTATTTTTTTTCTAAACAGATTTTCTATTTTTTTTTTTTTAGTTTTTCTTAATTTTCTTGTACTTTTTACTCATCCATTTAATTTTTCAGTCATTACTTTTTTAGTTGTTCTTTTCCTTCTTCTGGAATCAAGCCAATTTGCTCAAGTTTTAAAGGGTTAAGATACACATTAGACTGCTCACAACACACACACAAAAAAATAATTCGCAGACATCTTAAAAGTTGCAAAAAACTGCTGAACAAAAGTGTACAGAGAGGTCAATGTGACTAAAGGCTGAATGCAATGTGAACTGCAGATATGATTTTTGCAGATTCGCTCGTTCTCTGCTCCTTCCTGTCTGTACCTGACACTGCATCCATTCCCTGAGAGGCGTTACAACATATCCGCTTTCACAGAGAATGTGATTAATGCCATCACACAGGAGTCAAGCTCTGCTGAGTCAGCGACTCCAGGAACACTAACATAAGATTTCCACACAGGGACATCAGCAAGATCCGAACACTCTGGAGGATTTATCCACACGGATTACCAAGTCAAGCCCATCGAGCCACTATGAGAAGAATGTGATGAATATTACATCACAGAGATATTACTGAGGTAAAACAAGGATTAGCCTTCAAATGAAAACTAGACGTTAGTGCTTTAGTCACTAAAAGCCGCTTTCACAATTCAAACTGATAGCACATGTGAAGTGCATTCAATTTTAGTGTGTATAAAGAATAATCAAATATTCATTTATTACTGCTGCTCAGCAAAGTTTGGGGACCTTGTGTCCATGAACTCACCAATCAGAGCCTCCCATTTGCCATTGGCCTGAGTGACCTCATAGACACAGCGCATCTCGCTGTATGTCATCCCTCCAATAATGAAGACGATGATCCTGGGGGCCCGTCTTAATCTCAGTGGGCCCCCTGTTCTTGTGCCAGTTACCATAGCGAGCACTGGAAGATGTCAAACAAGGACACAGATTAGTATTTACTTTAAAACATCAGTGAGGTTTTTCCCTTTGAGTCAACATTGTAAGACTCTCATATAAAAAATAAAATAATTTCAAAACAATAATGACTCAAAACTAGCTAATTATATTGGGGGTTTTTGGTTTTTGTTTTATTTTATTTTTTACTAATTAACCCTTTGCAACCTGAACCATCACTTTTCTTGTGCTGATTTTGATGCTTTTCACAAGTATTTCAACCCTGAGCATATTGGTGTCATTTCTTTCAAAAACATGGGAAAGCGCAATGAGCAATTTGGTAATAAACGTTGCACAAATTGTACAAATTTTCTTGTACTTTTTACTATTTCTTCAATTTTTTGGATTTTTTTTCTTTTGTTGTTAATTGCCTTATTCCCATGTTTGCAAGCAATGAAGCCAAAATGCTCAGGTTTCAAAGGGTTAAGCCAGTTATTAAAGTAATGTGTTACATGAGGTGCAAGAGTGGCACATTAAAAACACACCTTGATGGAGCACTGGCTTTGGCAGATGCTTGTCGCTGGGAAATGTACGGGTACTGCTTTGGGTCAAGTTTGTCTTCAATGGCGTCCTGCAGAAACACAGGTTACAGTTTGCACCAACAACAGACTTACCCATGTTACTGTTCTCACCCAAAATACTATCGAAAGCCACATTTACATGGGATTAACATTCATAAATATATAATTTATTTTTTATAAAAAACACTTTTTCACTCTTCTGTTATCAGTATATGTAACAAACGCAGGCCTAAAATATACACACATACACAAGCAGGACCTATGTACATGCATTAAGTGGACAGATGTCAGAGCGAGGGGCTGCCCATAGACAGGTGCAGTTGGGGGTAATGTGCCATGCTCAATGGCATCTCAGCAGTGCACAGGATGCAAACTGGCACCTCTCCAGTTACCAGTTCATCAGTTTAAGGCCACATTTAGATGACAATGGTCCTGCAAAAAACAAAGGCAAATTCTTTCCTTTGCATTTAAAAAAAAAATAAAAAATCTGTGTTCATATGATAACATCATGAAAATGATCCATATGTACACAGATCTGAAAAAAAACAGCAAAAAACATTGAAGTGTGCATGCCAGGCCAGTAACTGGTGATGTAACTTTGTAATGACACACCACAGAAGAACACCACACACCTGCCCATAAAGGCGTTTCTCTACAGAGCGGTGAGTATAAACACAGACAATGGCGAATGTACACACAGAAAGTCACACTGCATCATGACTGAATGTATGTGTGTATGGTAAAAGCATTATAAGAACCTCAATGAGATCCTTGACGAGAGGAGTCCACCTGGAGAGCTGGTAGGTCTGCTCGCTGATTCGCTCCTTACGATCGGGCTTCTTGGCTTTCTTGACAGTGACCTGTATAGAAACACCGCTGATCACACATGTGCTGTCACAATTCACACATCAACAGTTCAACTCCCCGAAATATTTAAGAGTGTCATTCTCAAATGTTGTTTTTCAGACAAAAAGTGAATATTGTGCTTCTCGGCAGAGTTAATAATAATGGGTGTTATAGCCACCCATAACAAACTTTTGAAAAAACATGCTTTTACAGAAAGGACTTCCACTCCAATTTGGTATCATGTTGCATTCATGTAATGTCGGAAGGTCGGAGTTTCCGAGTTGGGAAGTACTTCATTGTGCTTATATGCTTTGATGTCGTAAAGTGGGAACACAGAAATGATGTAGAGACGGACTAACACATTGTTGGTTTGAGTCTTTTCATGGGACTCTTTTGGCAGTGAAAACCATCCAGAATAAAAGCAGTGTTATCTTTTATTGGAAGGATGAGTCATTCTAAAAAGGTATGTTATGTTGTGACTCCAGAACAGGGCTTTTATTTTGAAATATAGTCTCCTCCTGTTCAGCTACTATCTATTTCCCTGTTCATGGTATCATTTGGCCTATTAAACATGCTATTTCTTTGCAGCAGTTTTATGTAACTGATCTTGAAGAAATAATATGCACTTTTTTTGGCTGCAGCGCTATTTCGTTTAGTAATTTTTAAGTAATTGCACTTCATTTTTGCAATATTAGTTTCATTTCACTGTGTTTTATACGTCAACATGTTGTTTACAATTTTTGAAATAAAATTAAATATGTAGTAATTTCTCTTATGTGTGGAGCTTGAACTAAGGAGAAAATCTGGACCCTACGGCTACATATTTTGGAAACACTGCCCCAAATATCTCAGAAGAAAGGAAGGTTTGACCTTCAACCTTCAGAGTTGATAATGGGACACTGAGGTCCTGGGGCAGGACAGCTCACCTCGGAGACAATGGGGATGCCCATGTGGGCCATGTTGGAAATGATGTCACTGTCCTCTGGTGGGATGTTGGCATGCTGGAGGAGCTTACACAGGTTCTCCTCAGTCACACCTGACACACACACACATGCAACATAGATTCTCAGTCCAAACACACATGCATGCACATTTAGAAATATGGCAAAAAGCATGCAAACACAAAAAAACTGAGAATGGACAAATATTATAAATATGAATGCATGATTCCATCTAAAGATTCTGAGCGTGCTTTTCAGTTTTTAAATGATTTGTTATGAAAACATCCGGAACAGGCGGTGGATATCTGACCGTTTTTGAGGAAGATGTAGAGCAGGATGATGCGGATCTTGTCAGACACACTGACGTTAGCATCCAGCAGGATGGGGACAATGAGCCTCATGGGATCCTTGATCTTCTCACCCTCTGCATCCACGCCCATCGCCAGGTCCTTCAAAACAACAGAGGACAGATGAGAACATGACCTCAACATACGTTCCAATTTAACAACACGTGATCAGATTTTTCTGTGTTATCTATTTTAGATGTTAGAGAAGAACCTGTATGTGGATGCATTCTCCCCTCATATCCTAATCAACAAACCATTTAACCCTTTGAAATCTGAGCAAATTGGCTTGATTTCTCTCAGAAACATGGAGAGAAGACAATGAGCAATGAATGAGAAAAATGACCCAAAATTAGTTGTGATTTTTTTTTTTATTAAATAAAGAACAAATAAAAAAATAATAAGGGAGTAACCTTGGAAAAGTGCCTAAATGTTAGAATAATTCTGTGAAATAATTTTAAATATGTAATTATGATTATTATAAATTTAGTTGTTTTTTTTCTTTTTTTTTCAAATTTCTGTAAATTTGTGGAACATTTCTCACTAAGTTGCTCATTGCCTTTTCCCCATGTTTTTAAAAGAAATCACAGCAATGTGCACAAGGTTCAAAGGTTTAAATACTTGTCAAAGGCTTTTGAAAGCAGCACAAAAAAAATTGTGTCAGAACTAGTCATTTTATTTTATTTTGTTTTATGTAATTTTATTGTATTTTATTTTATTTTATTCTAACCTTTTTGCATCTGCAATGCTTTGGGGGTTGAGTGGGAGGCAACCAGAGGGAAACTACCAAAATATACAAGGATAATCGTTTCCATTTGCATTGTATTTTCATGTTTCTGTTCACCTAATACTCCCCCCAAAAAATATTACTGAAAAAAAAGGATAGAAAAGCAATGAAAGCAGATGAGCACATATCCCACATCATGCTGCCTCATGCTGCTTTTGTTGTGACTCTGTCTAGAGACAGATCTAACTACATGACTGAGGCCTCTGTGGGATCTACCTGTTCGACACGACAGAGTTTGTCCACAGTTCCCTGGTAACGGTTCATGCAGTCTTCAGCCAGGTGGAGGTGAGTGGAATACTGAATGAGTCAGAGAGGAGAGATGCTGTCAGTGAGTTTGACACAGAGAACACAGTCTGCTGCAGACAATACCAAAGAGTTTTTAGAAGGTTCATATATGCGAAATAAAGTCTACAGCTGTACATAAAAGATGTTTTCCTAAACCTCTGTGCTCAAATTGTTATAATTTAATTTCATAGACATTTTCTTTCCTTGCCGAGTAATGGTTAAAACAGTGGTAAAATTGGCAGGTTTCCTTTAACCGTCATATTATGAAATAGGATTTGCAAATATAAAATATGCCTGATGGAAACACATCAGTTTTGAAAACGTTTTTATGCTTGCATGAGGTGGTATTTCAGGTGATTTTTTTGAAAAAGCCATATTTCTCAAAACTGCAATGGAGACACTTTTTGGCTTCTATAGATTACATGATGCTATGGCTATGCGCATGTCGGTTATTGCAGGAGTAGAAGTCACGTAACATTGTGAGAGAAGTCTCATAGCATCATTCAGTGGAAATGCAGTCATCTCACAATTGTGTTTTTTTGACATTTGAAAATTGTTGCTTAAGTTTTGCATAAACCTGAAATGGAAACCCGCCTACTGAGATTTTGACTGCATATGTTGCTTTGGATGACCCTTAACAAACTCTCAAAACTAACATGCTGTGACTGTACAGATGCAGAGGAATACTTGAGCTGTTACCTTGCTGAGCTCTTTCTGATACTGAGGCATCTTCTTCAGCATCTGAGACAGTTCCTTCATGGTGGTCTGAAACACACAGATGAGTGATGTGTTTTAGTAATGCTTTGAGTGATCAGTTACACGGTTACTCTTTACTTTGATATGATAACATTGGTTGTGGTCAATGATACATTTACTCTTTTTTTGAAATATAAAAAATATTGGTTGAGGCTGCTTTAAGTAGATTTTCCAATAAATGTTTTACTTTTTCTTGACTGTCTTCATCCTAAATCTTAGTTTTTACTTTATTAAAGGGTAACTTGTGTATTTTTCAACCTGCACCCTATTTCACCATGTTATTGCGTCACAGTGAATAATGGGAGCAACCATTTCTGAAAGTGGTCCAGCAGCAGCAAAACAGGCTGCAATAGAACCACCCTGAGTATCTGTGCACTTTATGACTACTAAAAGTGTTTGTTTTTGCCACTGACAGGCTCACATTAAAATTCTTCCTTTTTATTTAACCAGAAAAAGTAACCTAAAATCACCATTGGCAAACCCACCAGAATCAATTTAAATAAACAGTCATTTAAAACTGTATGGAGCCAAAATGTTTCCACATCTAATGGGGTGAATTAAGCATTTATTTCAACCAAACCAGGGCATGTTATTTTGGAACAAAGAAAATATGAACTAAGATGGCTTTCATGAGTTTTATTTTGTTTCTGTTGACTTAAATAAAGTGTAACGAAGTAATAACACATAAATACAGTACTTGGGTTATTTTTGGGAACATCTGTACTAGAGTTGATTTTTTACTCCACAACATTTCCTAAACCAAATGTATACTTTTACTCCAATACATTTGCCCCAAACACCTTAGCTACTATCTAAGCTACTTACTACACGATGGTTTTAAGATGCTGTACATGTTGTAAAGGAATAAACTTAGTAATCCTCAGAATTCTTTGAATTGTTTTTATTAGCAGCATCTACGTGTACTTTTACTTTCAATACTTTAATAACTAATTTAATTTATTAAAAAAATGACTTCTGATATCGAAATAGGGTAAATTTCAGATACTTTCAGACTTTACCCCAATACATTTGCCCCAAACACCTTAGCTACTATCTAAGCTACTTACTACACGATGGTTTTAAGATGCTGTACATGTTGTAAAGGAATAAACTTAGTAATCCTCAGAATTCTTTGAATTGTTTTTATTACCAGCATCTACGTGTACTTTTACTTTCAATACTTACATACATTAAATAACTAATTTAATTTATTAAAAAAATGACTTCTGATATCGAAATGGGGTAAATTTCAGATACTTTCAGACTTTTACTCAAATAATATTCTAATGAATTAAACCTTTCTGGTAAGATATCTGTACTTTTACTCAAGCATGGCTTTCAGGGAATTCATCTGCAAATGGTTTCACTATTATAAAATTACTGTTTTTTTAATGGGGTCTGGTAGGTTCAGTGATAGTGATTTTGGGGCTTTAACAATTTGGATCTGGCAGTAGCAAAACACTTTCGTCTGCAAATGGTTTCACTATTATAAAATTACTGTTTTTTTAATGGGGTCTGGTAGGTTCAGTGATAGTGATTTTGGGGCTTTAACAATTTGGATCTGGCAATAGCAAAACACTTTCAGTGGACACACATTGATTGTGCACAATTGCTCATTAACATAACAGTACAGCTTGTTTTGCTGCTACCACTTAATCCAGGACAACTTTAAAAAATGTTGTCTCCATTAGCTATTTCAACACAAAAACATAGGAGAATAGGGGAAATGTTGAAAAATACAGAAGTTAACTTTTAAAATGCAGCTAAAGCACTGCGTGTTGTTCCTCCGCCTCAGTGTGAAGGACAGTCAGGAACTGAGACTCAGTAACAGATCCTGAAACAGGAGCACAGTGATACAGTGTGTCCTCTACCTTTTCTCCAGTGTTCATCTTTTTGCTGGCAGAGAACTCTTTGAGAGAACGAGTCACAGCCCTGCCCAGAGAGACAGAAAAGGACGAGGAAATCAGGAAAAAATGAACTGATGAATGAAAAGTGAGGACGTTCTCAGTGACTCTGCTGACTCCTGAGAGAATCAAAGCTCTGTGACAGCTTCAGACAGGAGAGTGTGTTTTTGTGGTGCATGCAATGAGTGTGTATGTGTGAGCAGAAAGTCAAAGCCACTCACGTCGACACTTCTGCGATGTGTTTGTGTCTCAGAGTCAGCCACAGGTCATCGTCCTCATCCAGCAACACCTCCTTCATCCTCGTCTCTCCCATGCCACTGGTCTCAAACCTGACAGACAGGGCCGGACAGGTTTACAGGCTGTATGAGTGTAACTTTATTTTTTTTTTTTTTAAGTTAATGGAAAATTACGAAGATGGACACTGAAGAATTTGATCATTTTTATGTTATGCAGAGCAGTTTGTTTCTTTGCTTCCTCCTTGTACTAAAATAGGACATTGTTTCACCATTTTGGCCTTTTTACCCTTATTTCTTAAGGAAATTGAGCAATGAAGACAAAATGACCCACTACCCACTTCTACACGTGTTCCTAGAGGTGCAGATGGTAATTGTTCTTTACTTTGTGTCATGTTTTAGTTATGTTAATGTGTCTTACAAGGACATTGATGGAATACTTTTGGTCATTTTGTTTTATTTTAACACATTTCAGTCGTGCTCATTGGACTGCTGAATGATGGATGCTACACTGAGAGTGCGTGTAAAATGCATGTCTTTCCAACTTTTATGTTTTTTATTTTTATTTTTTTGTAGTTTTTCACGGTGTTTGACAGTGTTTGACAGTGTCTGACAGTGTCTGACGGTGTTTGACAGGTGTTTGACGGTGTCTGACGGTGTTTGACGTGTCTGAAGAAATAAAGAAGGAGGGCAAATTAGTCTTCAGAAAACATCAGTATGAAGCATGGCCATTAATTCTTTGGACCGGTGTAGCTACAGAATCTTTACTTGTAGACGTCGTTCTCGATGCCCAGCAGATCGTAGGCCATGGCCTGCAGCGTGAGCTCATGCAGGATGGGAGACACAGGATCAAAGCCGCGATCCAGAATGAGCAGCTGAGTGCGAGACTTGTCTGGACCCTGGATGCATCAGAACAGAGACAAAATATTGTGCACACTGTGGAGGACTGACGGATGTTTTTTACTCTTTACTAGCAGACGACTGCTGACAACTCTTTTTTGGTCCATTTAAAGGGGGCTACATTTCCCTACCTCTCCCATGGTGGGGTCATCAGCCTTGTAACCATCCAGCTTCTCCTGAAGCATCTGAGCCAGAACTGCACAGTCTTTGTACTCCCTGAAATAAACACACACAATACAGCATCACACAGCGGGAAAAGCAAATGTAGCCTACACTCGGCCAAACTGTTGACGAAAAAAACGCAGATTTATCCTTTCAGACAAACCAAAAGACAAACCGATAAAAGTTTGATGTTATGTCAATCAAAAAAAAATGGGATAGAAATATTTCCCAGACCTATGTCAATATGACTAGAGGTCTGGTTTTGCAAAACTTGTGCCTTTTATACACAAAAAGACTTTGAAAATACTAAAGTGTGACACCCTATCAAATTTAGGCCCTACTAAAAACAGAAAAGCCTGTCCTTAAAAAAAAAATGTTCATATGATAAAAAAATTTAATGTACAAGGATCTGCAAAAATAATTCAAACTGTAGTTATGCATGCCAGGCCAGTAGCTGGTAGTGTAACTTTGTAATGACACACAACAGAAAAAACACCACGTGCCTGCATGAAGTGCGGCTGCGATGTTACTGTTCTCACAGAATCCGTGCATTGCCAGTTTACACAGCAACAGAAGGGTTGGCGTTTTCAAAAGATTACACTCTGAAACTCAATAGTTTGCATTTTTGGGCCCCCAAAATGCTATTGGCATCTAAACAAAAGGCCAAACAGCAACAAAAGTTTAACATTTCATCCAAGAACCTATGCTGTGTAATTTTGATTTTGCAAAGACTGGGGATCTTGCAGGGTTGCTTTCAATACTACAACTACACTACTTTTGAGACTATCTCCCATCCTGCTCTTTTGCTGCTGTAAAGAAAAATGACATGACAAAACTACAGCTGGTGAGTTTTATCAGAAATAACCTTTTTATATTTGCTGAGGCTGTCACTATATTCTCAAAACACTAAATGGGAAAGGAATCTCTAAACAAGAATCATATTCCTTTGCCTACACTATTGCCTTGTAGCATTTCTAATGACGTTGCTGCATGTGAATGAAAACCACCAATCAGAGCTGAGCCTTTAGGCAATCATGTCACTCACTGGTTGTTAACTGCAGACAAATTGTCAAACTAGTCATCTCTGATCAAATATGAATCAGAAATGTTTTCAGAAGCATGTTTAAGTGTACTGTTTAGCTGTAAAATGAGAAAGTTTGTGACTAGCAACAAAAAACTCCAAACAGTAAAGAAAACAGTCTAAAGAAATAGGTTTTCCCAGTTGCTCCCACCCTCTGTATCGGACTCCAGGATACTCTTTGAGTGTGGCACACAGGGTGGCGATCTGCTCAGCACAGCGCTCCAACATGTTGTTCTTCACATCAGCCTTGAAGGGGCTGTAGAAGTCCTGAAAGGCATCCACTTTGTCCAGGGAGAAGACCTGGACACACAGAGGACATGACAGAGAGACAACATGAGGTCCAATCTTAACTCCATTCTTGTCCTTAACCCTCTGAAACCTGGAGCGACATCACTTTTCTCCTGCTGCATTCAGATGCCTTTCACAAATATTTTAACATTTGAACCCTGAGCAAATAGGTGGGATTCCTTTCAAAAGCATGGGAAAAATACAGCAAGCAACTCAGTTAGAAATGTTCCACAAATTGCAGGAATTCATAGATTTTTCAAAAAATATTTTTTTAAGAATGTCTAGGGGAAAAATGAAAAAGACAGAAAAAGTGTCCAAGGAATAAGGAAAGAGCTAGGTAAAATCTTTTATATACAATTATCATAATTAGATTAAAAAAAAATCATGTTAAAATATGTTAATAATTATTATAAATTTTTAATCACTTTTTCCAAGTCTTGTTTGCCTGTTTTTTTTTTACTTTTCTTATTTTTCCTCTTTTGTTAAAATAATAATAATTATTATTATTATTATTATTAGTAGTAGTAGTAGTAGTAGTAGTATTACGGTGTTACAAAATTATTATAATTTCTATGCACTTTTTCAGGTAATTTCTTTGATTTTTCATTTCTTTCTTTCTTTCTTTCTTTTAATAATTCCTTGATATTTTTTGGGACAGTTCTTCTTCCTTTACTTAATGCATTCTTCCCATGACTGAAAGAAATGAAGGCATATTGCCCAGGTTTTAATGGGTTAAAAAAGATTGTTGCTACACTGTCTATTCAATGACCTGAACTGATCCAAAGTGAAGTTCAGTTGCATTTGGCACAAGTATGCACTAATACCTGATTATACCCAGCTTCATAAAGAGTTGCAGTGATCTAAATGTTATTTAAACATTTTTCAGATATGACTGAGAGATAAAGTGGGCTTAAAAATGGTTAAAGGTAAAATAATAATGTATTGGCCATTAGAACCTTGGCACGAGCGCTGAAACACTAATTAAACCCTTTCCCACACACACTCAGTTAAAAACACTTGTGTACATGCACCCATCTGTTACTGACTCCATCACATGAGAACAGTCCCTGGGCTTTCTCTTGTCGCACATCTTGTCTGTTCCCATTGGCTGCAGAGTGTGAGCGATGGTTGTCTCAGCCAATGAGGTAAAGAGATGAGAGGAGGGGCTGGTGTGATGTGTCCCTCCCTCTCTGGATTAAAACTACAGGACAACAGCAGAGGATTGACGGCTAAAGCTGATCCAGCACAAAACACTGTCGCACTGTTCCTCCTTGGCACCTTCTCCACTCTGTCAATATCAGAGGCTGACAGGCTTTATCGAGGGTACTGAGCATGCTGTTCACCCACGCTTTGAGACTTTGATCCAGCCTTTTCTTACAAGGTTCATTGATCCTTGATCTATCAACTGATGAATATCTTCAGCGATACCACATTTTCTTTAATTTGGAAGGAAAGATGTTCTTCCTCCAATATACACAAAATCATAACAATATGGTTAACCCTTGGAATCCTGAGCAAACTGGCTTAATTTCTTTCAAAAATATGTGAAGAAGGAAATGAGCAAGAAGAAATGACACAAAAATTAGCAAGATATACAAGAAAATTACCTGAAACTTAGTAAAAAATAAATAAATAAAAACAGTCACAATAATAATAATAATGAAAATAATAATAATCATAAGAAATATTCATCATGATCAGAATTAACTAAAACAGAATTTTATTTTTTAGGCATAAAAATTATAATAATTATGTAACATGATTTTGATGTAATTTTGATCAATAAAATATATTTTTTTTCCTCTAGCTTTTTTCCTTTTTTCCCCCAAAGACATTTTTCACAGATTTCTAACAATAATTGTCTAAATCTACTTTTTTTTGCAATCTGTTGAGTATTTCCTATCAAGTTGCTCATTGCCATCATGTTTTCTGAAACAAATGTGGGAAAGAAAAGTGATATTGCCCCAGGTTTTAAAGGGTTAAGATAACTGCGACATATTTTTAAAGACACTATTATCTATATTGCAACAGATGACTATGTATTCTATAATAGGTGTCATTCATAGTGAACACGCAAAGAATAATAACTAACTTTTTCTTTACCTTTCTGACTCTTTGTGTGTTTTGTCCTATATTTTTCCTGGGTTTTTTGGCTGTGTTTTGTGCTGCTGTGTTAGTGTGTGCTGTCAGAGGCTGGCCGTGGCTTCCTGCTGCTGCAGCGCTGCATGCACACTTGCTGCTCATTCCACACTCATCAACTGCAGCTTAAAAACCTGCTCTCTCTCTTCCAGGCTGCCACATTGTTTTTGCTGTTCATAGTGATACTGTTTGCTCATATCCAGTGCTGTTTTCAGTGAGCATTCTCCCAGTTTGATTCTCCAGTGTTTTTTGGTTCATGACAAATCGCTCTCTTGTCCATTTCTAGTGCCTCTCTCCTCTAGTGACTGATTTAACAAACATAAAGCTTCACTGTATCCACACATCTCAAAAATGTTAATACAGTTCCTTGGTGATGATATACAGAATACCCTACACTACATCTCACCTTGACAACAAACTCAAAGCAACATGAGAGGCAGGTTTCTTTACACACTACTGGCTGAAATACTTTCAAACCACATCCATCATACCAGAGATAGACGATAGCGAGCCGCTGCCATGTGGTCTAATCCCAGTCTAGACAGTGTTTTACCTGAGATTCATAGGGCAGAAAGGCGATGTGGATCTCGGTCAAGGCCTTCATGGCTTTGGAGGCGCGGGATTTGGTCAACAGTCCAAACAGCATATCTGGGATGGCTGGAGAGAATTACAGAAAAACATGGTGACTCACTGACATAGTTAGATAAAAGAGTGAATCTTGAATGTTGTTACTTTCCTAAATTTGAAAATGTTCAATTGACCTAATATTGGCAGATAAAATGAGGTAGTTTAGATTAACCCTTTAAAAACCTGACAAATTGGCTTGATTTATTTACAATATATGGAAAGAAGGTGATGAGAAACCTAACAAGAAATGGCTTTAAAAAAATAGCATGAAATTGGTAAAAAGTTAATTAGCTACATGGAAATTAATGAATAACAAAATTAGTTCTTTAGACATTTTCCCCTGGCTTTTTAAAAAATAATAATTTTTGAAATATGCTATTTTCTTGCAATTTGTGTCCAGTTATTCATTGCCTTTTCCCCATTTCTATGAAAGAAATCAAGCCAATTTTCTCAAAAGATTTAAATACCTGAAATGTGTCTAGAAGCAGCACAAGTAATGTAGCTCCAGGTTACAAAGGTTAATCCACACAGGGAGTTGTACACAAGTTGTGTGAGAGCTGTGTTGATGGCAGGAACTTTGTCAAGTCAGGAAATAACCCTGATGAGAACCTTTAAGTATTTTAAAGCACAAGCACTTCCTAACATGAAACTGGGTTTGTGTACTTTGACAGAGTCTAATGTTCAAGGATTCTTGACTCACTTTGAGTGAGAGCAGATGTTCCATCTATATTTTGTTGGTGTAGAGTGGATTTACTCACTGTCGGTGAAGAAGACATGAGCTCCTCGGTACCTTGGATTCTGTGGGTCTCTGAAGTCATCGATCAGACCCTCAACAGACTGAGACAGCAGAGAACAATGGTTTAGCTTATGAGTGGATGTAAAAGGGAACAACAGTTCTTGATTCTGTTCAAAAGCTGAAATTTCTTTCAAAAATGTGAAGAAGGAAATGAGCAACAAAAAAATAGTAAGAAATTAGTAAGAAGTAAAAGAAAATTACCTGAAAATTAGTAAAAAGAAAATAAGCAAAAAAAAGTGTATGATGCAGAAAGCCAGGGACTTCAGTGACAGATTGTGCTGTCAATCATAGAATCATAAACAGCTGCTGTATCATTTACCTCATCTGAGGGCGTGATCAGATAGATGGCCTCCATGCTGGGCAAAGGCTCACGCCGCTTAGTTATGTCTTCCACAACTGGAGGGCACACAGAAACAACAATCAATACTCATCCATTCGCTTGATGATATTATAGCTATACTCCCTAATTTGCAGTTTCTAAGAACTCCTCAGTCCTGCAGAAAATATATATATAATATATATTTGTATATAAAGTTATATGCTGTGGTCTATATTGTTAGATAGTCCACATTTAAAAAAACCTTCTTAGTTCTATTTCTACTTTCTTATATTTCCCCAAGCTTATTATATACAGCAAGAGCAACTGTAACATGTCACAATTTGGGATCAATGAAGTATTTCTTGTGGTGTGCTGACAAGTCATGTCGTGTCGTATCGTACTGCACCGTACCATATCGTATCTTATCATATCGCATCGCATCGTATCATATCGTATCGTATCGTATCGTATCGTATCGTACCGTATCGTATCGTATCGTATCGTATCGTATCTGATCAAGGCTTACTACATCCTGACTCTAACTCTGCACTTTATGCTCATATATCAATCTTCCCAAGTCACTCTTGGAAATAAAGCATACACACCGTTCCTGCAGCACTTAAGATATTTTTTCAAATAAATAAATATAAATAATGGATATCCATAAATATTTCAATTCAACATTCAAGAAATGACTCATCCACATGGTAGTGTGGGTTTATCGATCCTTTGATTAAGCAGATTTCAAAGCCGCAAAAGTGAACTAAGGTGACCTGGGCAGTACTTACTGGTGATTCCCTCTGACATAATGTCTGTCATCTTACAGCAAGAGGAGATCATCCTCATGCTCAGCTTGTCCACCACCAGCACCTGTAACACAGTGATACACACAAAGCCCACATTTATATGGAGTTTATTTTGATATCTTAGGTGGTTTTATTCATATTCGGTGTGAGATTAAGTTGGAATTATGCAAAATGTGATAAGAATAACAACAGCGTTACCTTCCATTTTCCTTTTTCTCTTGCTTTCTTGATGACATTGTTCATTATCTCTGTAAAGATGGTAAATGTAATGTAGCTCAGTCAAGACATCAACATAAAACCTGGATTTCATTTCAGAAGATGGTTGTGAATTAACAGTTTAAATAGAAAGAGAGACAGAGAAAGAGAGAGGGGAAAAACAACATCATAATACATGCAAATTGCTGAGGCAAAAGCACCCGTCTTGTTGATTATGTTTACTAGCATTTCTATCTAGCAAGCAATTTCCATGCCTTGTTGTCTAAGGCAAATTCTATTTCAGTTTGGCTAAAATACCTTAGGCCTCCAGCAGCAGGAAGATGTGTGTTACATCTGCATTCTCCAGTTTTTTGGTTTGTTTTTTGTAAATTACCTTCTGTGGTTCTACATGAGCTGTTCCACACTAATTCAAACAAAGGAAGTAATGATATTTGTATAGTACAAATCTAAAATCCACATTTGGTCTCTGGACAGTCAAAATGTATTCTGTCAGCAGATTTATGCAGGGAGCTGTCCCTTTTATACAAATCACCTGATTGCTTTTGTCATAATATGCATGGCAGAGGCATTGTTGGATGTTTGAAAGTGGACACATTGTCAGATCTCACCAGGGTGCCACCAGGAATAGAGCTGGCGCTGCACCTGAGCCGGTTCTGTTTGTGAAAGATGTAAATGAGAGCAGCAGAACCTTTTAGTGTCATCCATTCAGTAAACAATAAAATGTGTCCCCTTCTGTCCCTGAGATATGATGTTGTCTTATGGCCACAAGTTGACCTTTTGGGATATAAAATTTGATAACTTCATCTTATTCTATTGGACATTTGTGTGAAATTGTGTAATATTTACTATATGGATTCTTAAGTCATGGTCAAAAGCATACCAAAATCTGATCAGTTCATTTTGAGTCCAAGTGGATGTTTGTGCCAAAAATAAACTCCCTCAAGGTATTCTGGAGATATTCTGTTCATGAGAAAGGGTCAGAGGGACAACCAATAACACTTCCAGCCACAACTGTCACCAGTGCACAGGCATTAAAATGCCATATGCACGCAATCTCATGACATCCTTTACCACGAGGGACAGTAAACGCCTACGCAGCTGCAGTGCAACTGGACAACAGGGAAACAGAGGGACAGCAGAATAACATGATCCCTCTGGAGGAAACTGGATCATTATCTCAACAACAAATGCCATATACACTTTAATACAATCAGTAACAGAGGATTTAATTTAGGAGAGACAGGAAGAAGTCACCTGAAATGGGAATCAAGCTGATGTAAGACAGAGTTTTGCATTTTACAGGCTGTCACTTATATTGATGAGGAGCATCCCAACTTCTCTGTGTGTCAGAGTGAACATGAAGGAACAGTGCTGGGAGGGACGGGCCCACTGCAATCACTGCCTCTAATCTGCCAATCCTCCCAATCCTCTTACCCCATCCACCACTCCCCACCGCTATTTCTGGGCCGTTTCTGTGTCAGCGGACGTGACGTCATGGGGAGGCAGCATCACCGGCTCTCTCTCACACACACACACACACACACACACACACACACACACACACACACACAGACAAATACACAGACAAGCACTCATCCTCCAAAATAAGTCAACATGCCCTGCTTCCAGAGAGCCACAATGACATGTCACTTAAAGAGCTGCTCCTAAGGTGTCATAAGCATATTATCACATGATAATACTACGCTGACTGTTGGCCAATAATAATAGTTATGAATGACATAAGATGAAATTGGAGATAATTCTTTAACTATTTTTCAGATATTTAAGGAAAAGTTTTGATGATTTATCATAAAGCATTTCTATAACAGTGGGTCAGATATCCAGACTGTGCTGTCTGAGGAAAGCTTGTGATGACAGTAAATGTGAATGGTTGTGTTTATCCAATTAGTCGACAGGATTATGTGGAAGTGTTCATGAAAGAATGGTCCACTGCCTGACAGAAAGCCTTCACAGGCAGGGATAAACAACAACAGACTGCTGCTGCTGTCGCACATAGATGCTTTAATTATAATCTTTATAATAATGTACTTTATCACAATGACTGGCTGTAACTATGTAGGATATCAGCTCCTCTCCTCTGGCAAACACAATGTTAACTCAGTGACATACTGTAGGTAAAGCAGGCATGATAGAAAAGGTGACTGTATTGTTCACTGAGACAGAAGACTGACTATAACCTCTCCAACTCACAACCACTACTGTGTCCATGTTGTATGAAAAGACTGTTTTTTAAATCAACATAAGATTCTTTTCAAATAAGACGATGTATACAAATCCATGCACGTAGCATCTCAGGGTTTTTTTAGAATATACTATTTAATAAAACTTACAGTCAATGTGTAAGACAAAGAATAAATACATAATCAAAATCAGACGATTCAGCAGGGGCAGAGCAGGGGTGGCTTGTGAGGCTCCAGCCCCAAATGTTTTCTCAAAAACCCCAAATCTATGCTTTTGCTCAAAGAAATAAGTATAATTCGAATATGATTGATCTAAAATTCAATTCGGAGTATTTAATACCATATCTACTTGGCATTGTTAGGGATTCTTGATTTGCTGTTAGAGCAGACCAAATTATTATGACACTGAATTAATCATGATATCACTTATTGGTTTGTGGACTCCTGTTTTGAAGCCTTGAGTTTTACATTTTGGCCATTGTCATCGAGGTGTTTTTTGGAGCCAGAGGTAACAATATTTGGACAAGAGTGGAGGAGGGGTGGATCTGACTGAGAAGCTGAGGACACGATCTGCAAAGATCCTCACATCAAAGCGGCCCGCTATTAATTATGCCTTACCTTCAGCCTTAATAAAATGTAAAAAGTTGAGCTATATAAAAATTCCTAGGACTGCCAGCATACATAACACATAATTTTAACACATTTTTTACCACGCTAATCTCCAGCCGACATTTCTGTCTTTCAGAGGTTGTACCGGGCTGGGTTTTAAAGCAAGATGATAGCTAAAGCTAGTGATGATACTGCTATCATATACAAATAGAAGAACTGAGAAATCCAATGATACCAACCATGTTATGCTAACTTCTCAGCAAAAGAGCTGAATATCACTCCAAAGTTAGGCTACATTTTGTTGATGGAAAGACAGCATGGCCATTTCACAGGGGTACCTTGATCTCTGACCTCCAGATATCAGAATAAAAATCAGTTCTATGGGTACCCACAAGTCTGCCCACTTTATGCTGAACCATGTAGTTTTTTACTGTAATTTGATTACAGATCAAGAAAATCTGCTGAGAACTGCTTGACCTTGTCAATGTCGGCCTCATACCTGGTTTAAAATGCAGAATAATAGAAGTGAAAACATTTGATTAAAAAAATGTGATGAATGACAGTTAACTATTGAAATTCTGTAAGTCATGGCAACAAAAAAGATAAATTGTTTGACAGCCTTGAAAGAAACCTACAGTTTCAACAAATCTGCTATATAATAATATACAAATATACAATGCATCCGTGATTTGCAGAAATGCACAACTCTAACATTTTTTTGCCATTTTGGTTGACATGCTGGATGTAACAATATGGCTATCAGAAAACAATACTTGGAATAATTCTAGCTTTGCATGGAGCCCTGTCCTGCAGCACAGACCAGGACAATTTTAACAACTTAAATAGTGAGTACACTTATCATTTCAGAAGCACAACGAGTTTTCTTTTTCCTAACTTTAAAAACAGTACAGTGTCACAACCGCTGACAAGCAGTTAGAGGCACACCAGGCTCGCTCTCACATGACACTCCATGGCGCACATGGTCCGGATGAGAACAGGTTGCCCTCCCTAACTGCAGGGGTGAATCTGTGACCCTACCTGATGGCGATGCAGTGATGTGCACGGTTTTGCTATCACTGTTTGTTCGCTGTTGATTAATGGTGAAGCTCCTGAGTCCAGAAAATGGTATTCCAGACAGCTCTATTCAGTACATCATCAGTTTTCAAGACCGTGGCCAGGCTCCGTGCAGGTAAACACTGCACACTTCATGTAGACAGACTAATTTAGGGTCCACCTGGTGAACATAGTGGAGCGTTTAGCAGCCAAAGAGATAAATATAGCTCTTAGAAATTGGTGGAGACCAAACTGAGGCTCAACACAGAGTGAGTATTGAACTTACGTCATTGAAAACAGCTGCCTGCTGACACAAAGCTGGTGAGAGCAGTGAGACTGAACAAAAATCATAACACTGATGGCAACCAAAACAACAGGCTGGATGATAGCTGAGGAGCAACTGACAGACACCTGAAACAAGGCTATATTATCAACCGGACATAGTGGGCACTCAGTGGCCCGGAAGTCCCTGTAATCATTGTGTCTGTCTGGTAATTTATCAATTGCAAATGTGTTTGGGAAAATACACAACATAAGCACAGAATCATCTGACATGAGAATGGCTTTAAAGCACATTCTGCATTATTTACTTATATCTATGACAACGGCAGCGCATGTAGATGCAGCAGCTCGTAGCTCCACAAATCCTTGCTACTTTTTTGTTATATTTGTCTATTTTTTGGACACCATGGCCCCTTCTGCTGAAGCACGACTTTTCTACGATAGAGTGGCACTTCATCATCAACATCCTGAGAAGTTGTGTGGGGTTTGGACTGAATGCTGCAGTCGCAAGAGGATATCCAAGCGGCGAGTCAGAGGGGAGAAACGAAACCGAAGGCACCAGACAAAGAGAGAGAGGAGAGCCAGTATCAGGGCGAGGCTGATCCGAATTGGACCGAGAGCTGTTCCTCTACCAAGCCTTCTCCTGTCTAATGTCCACTCGCGGGAGAAACAGGTGGATGAGATGAGATGAGATGGGACTAAGGCTCATTCAGCAACAATTTTTCAACACCATGGCCCCTTCTGCTGAAGCACGACATTTCTATGAAAGAGTGGCACCTTAAGCATCGAGAAAAGTTGTGTGGGGCTTGGACTGAATGCAATGGACCACAAAAGGGTCCCCACTGACAGCATACGCCAACAAGCCGGTCAGACTGTAGGGGAAAAAACAAAACTGAAAGTGCCAGACAAAAAGAGGGAAAAGAGTCGGTATCATGGTGAGGCTCGCCTGACTCGGAGCAGGAGCTGTTCCTCTACCAAGTCTTCTACTGTCTAGTGTCTGATCGCAGGAGAATGAAGTGGATGAGAAGTGATTTTGGCTCACGCAGCAACAGGAGATCTGGGACTGCTCTGCACACTTCTTCACAGAGACATGGTTGACACTTGACTTCCCGGATCAAGCTGTTGCACTGGATAGACTGACCTTGTGGGGGCCATAATGATACAAGACTCTGATGCCACATTAAAAAATGCACTGCAGGAACTGAACGATGCCATCAGCAGCAACATCACCATTAAGTAACCAGATGGAATCTTCATAGTAGCTGCTGATTTTAAGCAACGCAATCTTCAACTCCAAAGATGTCGCAGGATCGAGGATAACTGTGATTTTATTTTGTAAACCTTCTGCCTTCTAGAAGGTCAAAAAGGAGGGTTATCAAAGTCTGATATGGTGCTATGTAGTCATTAGATATAGTTATTGTATTACCACCTGGAACCGCATGCCTCACTTTTAGTTTGGGTTAAATCTATACAAATCTGTATCTTAAAATATTACCACTCGTTCTGAGTAAAAATGGCTTTTGATGATTGGCACCTAAATGTATATTTCTGCAGCAATCCTTCTTCAATTTCATGTCTGTAAAACTAATCAGATGAAGCAGCTCTGCATTAGCCAAAGCCAGGTGAGTCCCTGCTCCCCAACCCCATCTGTGGCAGGTTATAGAAAGTGAAACGGTGAAATACTTTAACATGTTCACATACAGTACTGCCCCCCCCACCAAGAAAAACTCAATAAGAAGCAACAACAATCATGGTAAAATGTTAACCAATTTCTTCTAAAAGTACTATTGCTTATGTTATTAATGTTTTTATTTCAGATTATTATTATTTAACCCTTTAAAACCTTGACTTCTTTCAAAAACATGGGAAGAATGCAAGGAGCAACTTCACAAGAAATGACCAAAAAATCAAGAAATTTGTAAAAATAAATAAATAAATAAATAAATACTTAAATAAAACAACAAATAAGAAAAACAAGAAAATCATCTCAAAAAAGTGCTTAGAAATTATAATAATTCTGTATCATTTTAAATATGTAAGTGTGATAATAACAAACATAGTTTTCTTTTTTCCCTTGCTTTTTCTCTAAGCTTTAAAAAAATTATTTTCTAAGCTGACCAGTTTCTTGCAATTTGTGGAACATTTCTAAGTTGCTTACTGCCATGTTTTTTTTAAGAAATCAAACCAATTTGCTCATGGTTCAAAGTGTTAAATCGTTGTGAAAGTTTACATATTATGTAAAACAAAAATATGTACTTTTTAAAAAATATATAATTGCAGCTTTTATCCCAAGTACAATCCGCGAGTGCTCAATTCCTGCATTCTTATCAAATGTAAAGGATAAACACCAGCCAGAGGACAGTGTATTGTTATCTTGAACTTGTAACTTACGTATAAAGTATTTGTCTTAATAATTCAGAAGCAATCTCATTTGTGCCCTTGGCTGTCATTAATCAACCCACATAAAAGATCGACTTATTGGAAAACGGCAGCATTTAATCTAATGTTGAGACTAAAATATAAATATGAAAGGATTCCCAGCTTAAACAAGCTTTACACTGGTGGGATGATATGTGTCATTTCAAGATTGTGCAACGCCTTCAAAGAAAAATCCACGATACAGTTGACTGGATTTTTTCCCCCTCCAGTTTGCGTATCTTTAGTTTCGTAGGACCTTCGTGGTTTGCGTGAGAGTACACAGATCTGACGTGCGTGTGTGTCCACATTACAATAAAGGACGCATGATGTTTAACAATGGACTGCTGTTTACTGATGGTGACATCCAGCTGACAGTAGAAACAAACACTAGTGTGGTTGTTACTGTGGCTACTGGAGTCCTCTCCTCTTCCTCTGAGGATGATGTCAGAGCGCTTTAATCCGCACAGACAAAGATTAGTGAGGCAGGATTTACACCAAACGAGGACTCCATGCTCTCATGACAATAACGGCTCAATAAACGAAATTTCCAGAACACCGCCAAAAACATTCATAGCTGGATAATTCATGTCAGTGACAATTAAGTCTGGAGACACAACATGTAGCAAGACGCACGGTTTGGATGCGTCTGTGCGTCATTTGCGCATCGAACTTCCCCCCCCAAAAAAAAAAAAAAAAAATTAAAAACAGAACCACTAGGAGCTGCACTGTCCTGTATGACCATCCATCATCGGAAAAGTTACATAATGCGAGGAACGCTGATATTTCAGATTGAAGGTTATGGGAATAACCACTTATCCAGACACTTTGCATTGATTGTCACATAATAATACCCATTACATCACATATGGATAATTGTGTTAAAATATCTAACAAAAGTACAAATGTTCTAATGTATAAAATAAACTTACTTTCTCCAACAATGGCTTTTAGTCCGAGTGGTGACATGATGAGCGCTCTGCTGCGCGTCCACTTTCCCACAAACAACTGACCGCTGCCACAACTCACCTGCTGTCACGCTCCCGAGGATTAGCAGTGCACTTCCGTTATAATTCATCCACAATAAAAGCCTTCAATTGGGAAAGCGATTACAGTGCCAATGATAAATTCAGAAACTATTTTTTATGAAATAATATAATATTGATAATAATAATAAAAATAATAGTAAAGCAGTCAGCTGAGGCTGGGCATTTGAGGAAGAGGAGTAAGACGAACAAGAAAGAACTGCCTTAACTACAAGTGTTTAAGACTTTTTAATAATAAAAAAAAACAACTAAAGTTCCAAAAAGTAACAAAACTTATTAATAATTTCTTGCTAGTTTTTGGGGCCATGTCTTATTAAGTTGCTCATTGCCTTCTCTCCCCATGTTTTTAAAATAAATTTCATCAATTTGCTCAGGTTTTGAAGGGTTAAAATAGGGAATTAAACTTCTGTGCGCTTGTCGTACTGTGTATTTAATATATTTAGGCGGGCTTTACATTTTGAAATCTTAAATCTGACTTTCTAACACTATTCACTGGGGCTTTATAGTTCAGCTGCTGAATAGGGTCCAATAAACATGCTTACTGTCAATAATGGGCTTTTATTTTGAAGACGAGTAAAAAACAAAAAAAATCGAATGCCTGCTGGTTAGTTCTGATTTCCTATGCCAGAAAGATGTCAAAAGCCATTATACTGAAATAAAATGAAATGAATGAGGCACAAAAAAAAGTTAAAAGGCGTATTCAAAATAGCTCAAAGTTTATATTTTAACGTAACATAATGTTTCATAATTAAATGTAAATTTAATATTTATAATGATTCCTTGGAGCAGTTGTTGAAAGATGATTTTAAGTTTCTTTGGACTGTATTCTGTTGCATTTAGCAATGCATAAAAAGACTGAACAAAAACTCCCTGGTGTGCACAGAGTTATGACAATGTATCATTTAAAGCAATCCTAGATAACAGTTTGGTTTGACTCCATGCGAGGGCAGCAGAGGAGCAGTAAACAGAATATCAGCTCTTCAAGTGAGAGGAAGAGAAAAGCAAAGAGCTCCCACTCTTCAGGAGGAAATGCAAACTTCTTGTGTTTCTCTGAGCCGGGTTTGGTGCCACCATCCACATTTATTTGTCATCTGTTTCACATATGGAGGCTGATTAATTAGGCAACTCCACAAATGAAACAACCACAACATAGAAATGTGCTGACACAGATCCAGCAAGCAACTTTTGGTTCTGAAAATGGTGTGATGCAACCAATGCAATGTTTTAGTAATGTTTTCAATGGCAACTTTTCTTTTAGTTCCCAGAGCATTCTTTGTAAAGTTATGGTAACATTCTCTATAAACATAAAAATGTTGAAATGGTTTTTAAGTTATCACATTATTTTTTCATTTAAAGAAAAAAAGGCTCTAATAACATGTTCTGAATGTGCTTTGAAAATATTCTTCCTTTGCTCTCATGTAACATTGTGGGACTGTTTTATAAAGGAACATTTTATAAAAAACAACATCTGTCACCTCAAAACATCCTCACGTTACATCTTAGCATTTAACCTTATAGAAATATTATTTGAAATTATAAACATCCTTAAAACATTCTTTGGGCATTAGTTTAAAATGTTTTCTTTACAACATTATTGCAACTTGTGGGTAACGTTTGCCAGTGTTATGGGAATGTTTTCTGCTAGCTGGAGAGTTTTCAGAGAGGCCATTTTCCGCTTGATATTGAATTAAATTGTTTGACTTTGTAACATGGACAGATAACTGAGGACATGCACTTGTCCAGCCATTAACAAAAAGAGTTGTGGGCCCCTACTGAGAACTGTTTTTTTTACCTTAGTCTGGAGTTTAAACTGCAGCGATTCAACTTTTTCAATTTTAACTTGACTGAAACTGTTTTAGGACGAGTTTCCTATCTGTAATTCATTTATTAAACTTTTCTATTTCTTCTCTTCTTCCTTTCTGTGCTTCTTGATTGTTATAAACAAAACATAAACATAAACCTTTTTCTTTTTTCTTCTTTTTGTTTTTAATCGAAACTGCTCCATTTCCACAGCGGCACACTGACCCAGTCAGCCGGCAGCATGTAGAAAGGGCGTGTCCTGTTGGAAACTCACGGCGACTTGAGATGCATTCAAGGCACATCATAAAAAAATAATTTAGTGGTTCAAATGGATTTCCTGGACAATTGTCCCCCTCTTGGAACAACAGTGATTTTCTTACTAATAACATTAAACTTAGCTATTCATTAGAGTGATTCATCGCCGTTCCCAACTCTTCAAATTGCATATTAGATTTATCGTAGATTACATCGAAAGGTTTTATCACCCTTAAAGTCCAGTGTGAAAAAAAATGGGGCATTTATCAGCAGAAATAGAATGGTCCTATAATATTCGTGTATAATAAATAAAATAAATAAATAAATAAAAATAAAAATAAGAACCACTGACTGATGCTACGTGTTCATGAATAACCTATTTGTGACCTGGACCTTCAAAGTGAGGTAAACATGTCAAGAATATGTCATGCTGAATCCAGTATTTTTAGACCGAATCAAATGAAATGTTGTAATTTTTAGGTAATTATATCTATATCTATATATATATATATATATATATATATATGTGTGTGTGTGTGTGTGTGTGTGTGTGTGTGTGTGTGTGTCTGTGTGTGTGTGTTGTAATTTATCATATATATGTAAGCCATATATAAGACATTTGTATGAAATGTTGTAATTATATACACATGTAAATAATTACCTAAAATTACATATAATTTATAAGTATATATATATATATATATATATATATATATATATAAATAATTACCTAAAAATCAGAACACACACACACACACACACACACACACACATATATATATATATATATATGTGTGTGTGTGTGTGTGTGTGTGTGTGTGAGAGAGAGAGACAGAGACATAGAGAGAGAGAGAGAGAGAGAGAGAAAGATAGGAGACGCCGGTCATGAGTGTCCAGTGTCTCCTCACCACATTTGTTGTCCTATCTTCTCTAAAAGCCTTGGAAACACTATTTAAACCTTAATGTTTAGAAATACAATTTCCACAAAATCAAAGCAATAGAACTGTCCAATCCGCACAATTTTCTGAGTCTTTGGAGTCCGGATTGTGACAAACTCATTTTCCCCCACAGTTCCTGAACGCAGCGCCGCTGGAAGGTGGGAGTTCTTCTTCTCCTACTTTAAAGGAGGGTGTGTCTCTCCGAGAAACAGCCGTCACAGTTTGTCTTTTGGTGAACTTTGCCTCTGCCTCTGCCTCCTCGGTCAAAGTATTAGCTGCCGCTTCTCTGCTCTAAACTGCACTCAGTCCGGGTTATGTTGGAGAGGTGAAAGACTTTCTACAGGACTCTACTTTACGGCCCAGCGGATTTTCCTGCGTTTGTTCTAAAGACTAGTTGCAGACCAGTAAAACCAATCTGGGACTCTGAGTTTTATCCAGCATGGGGGACGTGATTTCCAGTCACCTGGATGAAGCCAAACGGGAGATTATCACAGGTGAGCGTTTGGTGCGTGCTGGTTTGGCGTTTTGGCGTTTATGCGCAGAGGTCACTGACCACCTGGAACACTCTTTTCTTTTCTTTCTTTTTTTTAAAAGAGAAATAAGAAAGAGAGTCGTTTTTGCAGCATGTTAGTGTAACTCTGATACTCCTTAACTGTTTTTTTACTGTCTTATGTGTCTTTTCTACGCTTCTTTAAACACCTGTGGTATCAAAATTGACAAAAATTTGCAGTAAACACGAGGTGCACGAGCTAATGTGGGTCTCAGCAGGGCAGTACACAGCATTTTGAAAACAGGGGGTCATCAACCCACCCACCCACTAACACTTTACTTAAATGATATATTTTACTTGTTTATTATATCATTCATCTCTTTAATGACACGTTTAAAGTTTATATTCTTTGGAGTTTATGCGATAATATCCAAAAGCTGTTTCCTAAGAACTCGTCAGTATCTGTCTAAAGTGTAACTTTATGATAAAAACTGTAAACTGGATTTCCCCAAAGTTATCATATGATTAATGTTATTTATCTAGAATTTAGGTCTGTTTTGGCTTCTGAGCTACTGCTGATTTATTTTCTTGATCAAATAATCTTACTAGTATTTTCTTGTTTCATAGTTTGATGCATAGAATAACAGAATGTCTAACAGTGCCCATCACAGTAAACCCAAACTTATTCAGTTTATAATATTAAACAGAGAAAAAGTGGTAAAGTCTCAAAGCAAAATTTGAGAAGGCAGAATTAAAAAAAAACAACAAAAACAAAAGACCTTACAATGAATCGATTATCAAAATTAGGGCTTCAACTGACATGTTTTATCGTTATGAATTAATCTGACATTAATCTTCTGGATCAGTTGATCAATGAGGGAAGCAGCAGCTCAGTCTGTAGGCGGGTGTCTTGAGAACCAGCCACCTAACAGTTCAAATCCAGCGTGTGCAGCGTCACCGAGTGTAGACTGGTTGGCTGGAGAGATGACAGTTAGTCTCCTGCACGCTGCCAAGGTTCCCTCCAGCAAAGCATTGAACCTCTAACTGCTTTGCATCTATCCACCACTAATGCATGTGCATGCGTTTCGTTCATGTGTGATATTAAATAAAAACAGAGAGGGAAAAAAATAATTTCCCAAGATAGATTAATAAACTACTTTTATAACAGTTTCTCACAATCACAATTTTCTAAAGCCTGACGCAGTTTATGCAGATATCTTGTTGGTCCAACCATCATTTCAAAACCTTGACGTATTCAGTTTTTTGTTGCAAAAGATAAAGAAAAGCAGGACACTGAGGACCTGGAAATATGAATTTATTTTATTTTATGTTGAAAAACTAATAGATTGACCCTTTAAAACCTGAGTAAATTGTCTTGACACCTTTTAAAATATGGGAAGAGGGCAATTTGCAAAAAAGAATAAATTACCTAAAAATTAGCAAGAAATCAGATAAAAGGATGAGAAAACTACCTGAAAATTTGTAACAAAAACAAAAAAGAAAGAACAGAAAAAGACTTTAAAATAAAAAAAGGAAATGATCTGGAAAAATTGCTTAAAAATATGAATGATTTGGAACATAACTGTAAATATTTCATTATAATAATTATAAATATAGTTTCTCCTATCTTTTATTATTTTTTTTTATTTTTTCCCCAAGACATTTTTCCTTGCTTTTTCAAAATTATTTCTTAAATCTTCTTATTACTTGCAATTTGTGGAGCATTTCTATTTAGTTGCATATTGTCTTTTTTCCCCGGTTTTTTGAGAGAAATTGCACCACTTTGCTCACAAAGTTTTAAAAAAATTTGTTCAAGGAGTCTGAAAGCAGCACAACAAACTTGATGTCATTCCAGCTTTCAAAGGGTTAATTTAGCAATCATTTTGGTGCTTTGGACTTCAAACTTAGCTCAAGTTTTGGTGTGAATAGTCTTATAAAGTAAAGACTGGCAATAGTTTGTCAGGAAGCTTGATTTCCGTGGAACTCAGGTGGAGCTGCATGTCTGTCATCTTTATCACAGTTTATTATTCCAGTTAACTTCACTGTCCTGATCGTTTGGACTTTGGTCTCACTTTAAATAAAATAAACCTGCACATTTCTGACAGCACCCAGCCCTCTGATCTTTTATCTCAAGTTGTCACTTTGGACAAAATGTCAAATTAATGTATTTGCCCAGCAGCCATGATGACTGGCAGTTTGTAGCCATTTTCACTCTGTCACTCATCAAACTGAGATAGAAAGAGAACCCTGGAAGGATAGAGGCTGCGCACTTATCAGCTCTTATAAGTGAGCATTTGGTCTCGTTCTTTGGCCTGTTAGAACTTGCTGGTTTGGAGGTGAAGTCAGATCTGGAGCAGAGTTGATGGGAGCAGATAATGTACAGTACATGGTGTTCAAAAGTAAAGTAATGCTCCTCACTGGCTCACTGGCTTTTGATATGTCAGCAGAAATGAACCCTATTTGTAATTCTGAGTCCACTGATAAGTGTGGAACTAGTCAGTCCCTGCAGGATTTTTCAAGCTTTTTTGGGGGGATAGTTGCAAAAAAGGAAAGACTTTTCCGTTTTTAGTAGGGCTGTTCATGTCTTAACGTGGCCTTAGACTTACTTTGAGGGCTGAGTATTATTTGAAGTTTTTCCATAACTAATGCTGCTGTAATACTCTTACTGATGGAACATTTTAGTCAAGACTAAAATATCTCCATAAATAATGTAAGGATCGGCATGTCATGTTGAAGTTCATTTTGAATCGTACAGACTTTGGTGAGCCCCTGATGGTTCATGTAGCACAAGTGCAGGTCAAAGTTTACTTAGTTTCACTTTGGTTTATGTCCAAATACTGCAAACTAATGACAGTCCAATCAGTTTCAGTTGCACTTCATATGTGGTTCAAATAGATAGGTGTCCTATGTATGGTGCTCCATATCTAGTTTGAAGTTTACCATGAATTACACGTTTGCCATTTTAAAAGATAATTTTGCAAGAAGTGAAAGTCTCAGTTTGTCATAGTACTATTTAGTTTTATGTGGAATCACTCAGCAAACTACATTTCCCATCTTGCATGATATAAATCACAAACACCACCTAACTAGCTAGCCAGGTAACTGGGTAACTTAGCTTTGTTCCACACACACATCTAACCTGATGTGTTTTCTGTATTTGACACTTCTTTTATTAATACTAGTACAGTGCAGTAAATACTGTAAGTTCTGGGTAAAATATTATAAATAGGGCTGTCAGCATTAACTTGTTTATCATGATTCAATTAAGGTCCATAATTAACAGGTTTAGTCTTTTAAAATTGTGTTAATCGCCAGCTTATATTCCCGTCATTAAGAGGCTGTACCAGTCTTGGCAAGAGTGATAATACCAGTATCATATGACACTAGAAGACAAAAGGAGTCCAGTGGTATCAACCGTGTCAGATATCTGAATTAAAATAGGTTTTGTGGGTACCCATGAGTCTCCCCTTTACAGACATGCCCACTTTATGATTGTTCCATGCAGTTTTCTGTCATTTGATACCTAATCAAGACAATCTGGAAAGAATGGCTTTGCCTTGTGAATATGGACATCAAAACAGTTTTGTAATGCAAAATAATAGAATTGAAAACATGCAATGAAAAATAGAAATTCTGCGATTAATCACGATTTTAAAAAATGAATCCTTTTACAGCCCTAAAGCTGGCATATGTGCACTGTGCCTGATAGGAGTGAAACACAACAGAATACATATTAATGCAAGTGAATGTGAGGAGCTGGGGGGTCCACAGGGGCCCAAAGCTCAATTTTGCCCTAAAACCTTGTAAGAGGTTTATCAACCCCTGCAGGAGCCTGTGTACTGTCCGTACAGTTCTGTATTTCAACACTTTTAATTCATGTGAGGAAATAACAACTTTATGCCACTTCAGCTGACAGCCTGTTTGCCTCCCTATACACTGCACATCCACTGACCTTTCTGCGTAGCATCCACTCTTCCCCCCTTTGCTTTCTGCCTCAAGTTTTGACCCCACGCAGCTGACAAGCTCATAGGAAGAAACAGAGAAAGACAGCTACGTTACAGGCTGAGCTTAATCTTTTCATTAATGCCTTGAGTGGCCGGTTCAGAGTGAGGCGCACACATATATCAGATGTGGAATTTGAGGAATGCATGAAAAAGCTTGTGTGTGTGTGTGTGTGTGTGTGTGTGTGTGGCTGCATGGAAACCTCCTCCAGGCCTTGAGCTGTGCAGTCAGCGCCGCACAGTCTCTGCTGCCAAGACAGGCCCAGTGCCTGGCTGGCTTTAAGGGAAGTGCCTGGATTTACCATTAAAGCCCTCTACACACATACAGACACACAGACACACACACACACACACACACACACACACACACAGACACACACACACATATGCATCGACACATTCACTCATTTTTTAAAAAAATTCCAGCTGAATTAAGAAGCCGATAAACTGATGTGCCAAATTGATAAAAAGCATTTTGTAGACATGACTCCCTATCTGAGCTGAGTTAATAATGTTCATAGATAGCGTCATCCGTCAGTGCCATTGTATTCAGACGATGATTTATGAGCAGCTGATGAATGAGCTGCACCTATCAGCTGTCATCTCGCTGTAAGAAAAGCCTTGCCTGGATTGCTGATAAGAATAACTGTGGGAGTCCCTGAGCGGAGTCATATTGAACCAGCTCGCTGCGTGTTCCACTTCCCTCATAACCTCAAGCATGAGGTCAGCCATGCAGGGAGACGTGGGGGAGTGCAGTGGCTGGAAATGACCCAGATCACATGGTTAACCTCCCATTTCCTCTTTGGAAAGTGGCATCAGCGCACGTGTGCTTTCTAGTCAGACTTATGCATGTATACATACGCATGGAGAGGCTGATTTGGGATTGCATGAAAGACTTTGTCCATTTGTTTACCTATTATTTATTCATTTCAAACAAAGGTTATTTACCAACCTTTTTATTTATTATTTTTAAATATCATTTACCTTCATAAAGACTCACCACCAGATTATTATATACACAAAATGAGTAAATAATAAAAAATGATAAGGGATTGTTTGTTATGTACAAGAGGAGGAAAGTGTATTTTTAAGTACGGTGGAGGAAAATGTAACGTCAAATGCTCATATTTAGTATTTATTTTAACTCCTTGAAACCTGAAGCAAGATCACTTTTCTTGTGCTGCTTTCAGATGACATTCACGAGTATTTCAACCTTTGAGTCCAAATTGGTGCAATTTGTTTCAAAAACAAGTTGAAGAGGCAAGGAGAAACTTGGTATGAAATGGTGAATAGATTCCAAGAAATTGATACATTTAAAAAATTATTTTTCAAAAAGCTATAGGGAAAAATGTCAAGGGAAAATTAAAGAAAAAAGGAAAAATGGCCGTAAATTACATATATAACATTACATTACAGCATTTTATAGTTTTTATGACCTTTTATAACTCTTTCTTTCTTTGTTTTTTTTTCTTTCACTAAATTTCAGGCAATTTTCTTATACTTTTTAATAGTTGCTGGCTAATTGTTGGGTCATTTCTTCCAATTTGCTCAGGTTTTAAAGGGTTAAACAACCTCAGAAATCCAAAACCCACAAGTGGGTTTGAAAGGCATGTTTTCCTTAAAAAATCTTTTAAAGCACACCATTTGTCATAGCCAGAAACTGTGAAATATGGTTATAAATAGTTGAGGGAGGGTCATGGAAAAATATTTATATGTCATGGGAGGGTCTTGATACATACATTTTTTTAAAAAAATAAAAAAAAAATAGAAGTTGCACCCTAGCCACGCCCCTACTCTGATAAATTAAGCACAGTCCCTAAAGAGAAATCAGTAATTTCACTAATTTAATAAACAGAATTTCCATCTCTCTCCTCCTCAGTTTAATCACCTTGTAACTTGATTAAATGTATCTGTAAAACAGGGGAGCCCAAACTTCCTAAAATGCACAGAGCGGCGCTCACTTGGTTAGTCGGTGAGGGGCACAGGAAACAGGAAATACTAACAGGGAATGTTTTCCTGTTCCTGTTAAAGCTTTAAGCTCTGGAGGGAGGTGTTGGGCGGCCAACACGTCGGCTCTCTGTGGCCTGGCGAGGTGTGGCACTTTCACCCTCCACACACACACCCTGCTCAGCACAGAGGGGCTTGTTTTAAACAGGTTCAGATAGCGGAAATACCTGCTGCAGGGACCCCACAGTACACACACACACACACACAAACACACACACACACACACATTTGTGTTGGAGGCAGAGCCCTAAATCATTTTGATGTTTATAGAGAAGTTTACCCAAACCTTAAGAAGAACATTTTGGGAAGTAAAATAAAACTTGCAGCTGAAAGCATTACTGAAACATTACATTGTACCTTTCTCAGAACATTTTTAGAACCAAAAGTGTTTAGCTGGGTTGTCTTTGAATGTTGTAGCTATTAAAGGCTGACTCGATGGTAAAAGGGTTTTCTGACAGGGGTTGTTGTGGTGGACAACGGAGGTAAATCTTTGGCTGGCTGAACAAATGTGTCCCACTTCAGAGCTGACACCTTCATGGTGACTAGTATTGTTTTACCGTGTGAATGTCATCATGGCAGAATGTGGTCCTGGCCACACCTATTGTAGCAGCAACTACAACAGACGCAGTTTTTCAGGGCCGATATTACAATAAAAATGAGAATCTTTCTGTCAACATTTAGAATTTGGAGTATAACAAACTCTAACACAAAACTTTGTTTAAATGCCTTTAGGAAAAGTTTTACCAAAACAGAACAGCAAGTTCCCAGAAGCTTTTTTTAAAAAAGATATTGATATATCTTGATATATTTTTTTTAAGTAGTGAAAATTAAATTAAAAACGAATAAATAAAAATACCTCCCTGAGGTCTTACAAAGTAAAAGTTCACCCCATGCTGACATTTTATTTGCACTTTTTACTTAATTAATTTTATCTGCAATCATTAAAATAATACAGAAAATAGGCAAATATTGGCCCCGATAACTGACCAGGCTGATAGTCTGTCAACCCCTGGTGTTTGTATGTCTGTCTGTGGACAGATTTTGTCACCACAATAAGGTCACAACCATAGACTGTATAAATAATGGACGTAGCCACCGGGACATCACCCACTGGTTTGTGGACTACTGCTTTGGAGCCTTGAGTTCGGTATTTTGTCCATTGCCATCTTGTGTTTCTTGGAGCCAGAAGTGACCACTTTTGGATGAGAGAGTGGCGCTGCGGAGGTGAGAGGGCTGAATCTGACACAGACTGTGTTGATGTCTTACAGACAGCCTGTCACTCAAGCAGCCCCACCTTAATTATGCATAACTTTTGGCCTTAATAAAATGTAAACGAGTGATTTCTAAAAAATGCATCCCTACTGCTCAGTTGTTATGAGCGCTGAAATCAGAGACCATCAAGATATAAACACAACATTGACATATTATCACCTCATAAATCAGTTCCTCGTTTACACGTGGCAGACGGTAACATTAACATTGATTTCGAGTCTCTCCACCTGATGTCCAAAATCCACTGGCCCTTTACTTCTATTTTGTTTTCCAGCAACTCCTGGGGAAAAATATCCGTCTCTTTAGCTGCTAAATGTTCCACTCTGTTCACCAGCAAGTTGTTAAACTGCGTCTGTGTGCTGTTTGGTGCCGAGCAGAGAGTGTACAATGGGTTAATCAGAAGTGTTTTACAGAAAACAGCTGCCTTCTCCTGCTGAAAACAAGCTAATGAGAGTGCAGTTTGCGGGTAGGAAAACCACAATAATTGGCGTTCTGTAAACTTTCTGTAGAGCTCACACTGGACTGGGATGATAATTCAGGCTGCGACTCTAACGTCAGCCTGCATCAATATCCAAAAATTCACAGCAGGCCAGATTCTTAAACGGTTTTGTTGATTTTTTTTAATGATACTTTTATTACTACATACAAAAACAGCTTCAAAAAACATCCTGAAGAGTTAAAAACACAATGTCCTCAGTCTGCATTTTCCATTATTAAGGCAACAGGAATGCTTATTCATACAGCCTAATTTATTTCTGTGCACTTCTGGAGTATTTACTTTTCACCTGGCATTTCCTCAGCGCTCTGACTGGAAGTGTTGATCATCATGAAGCTCTGGTAGCTCAAAGTAACTGGGGCTATTTTTTGTTTGACAGAAAAGAGTACATGGATATAGGACTGGGTGATATGGGCTGAAAATTACATTGTGATATGTTTAGGCTATATCTTGGTATTTTTAAGTGTCTTCAGAAGCACCTCATTAATGCTAGAACTGTGAGACAGAATCAAACATGGCTTTTTTAAAAAAAAACAAATTCCCTCTTTGATGTGACAATGTTGTAGGAATGACTATTGGTACTTTGAAAAAATATTAACACAATTTTATATTTGATCAGTTATCACTAGCGATGTAGATATAATGACAAAGTGGGTAAAGGCAAGTATTAGAACAAGTAGAACTGCTTCATAAGTTGATTTGAGTACAACTGTATTGTAATGCAACCTTTAAAATCAGAAAACGCCATTTATTACATATCACAATGTAACAATATCCAATATATGAGACAATATATAGACTCTTATCACATTATAAAATCTTTATATAGCCAGGCCTAACATGGATCTTTCTTTTCAACATTATTCCAATTAATATCTGGCTTTCCTACATATCATGATTTCGGTGATGTTGTCATTTGTTGGTTTTCTAAAATGCAGAATCAACTCTGTAAGGATAGCTGTAATATAATTGGTAGCATTTTTTTCAACACTTACCATGTCCCTGGCTCGTGAACATATATTTCATTTTGCAGCATTTAGCAGTATGCAGGGTTTTCTCTCTTTAATGTGCTCCCTCTCAGCTCATCCTTTTTTCTCTTTTTCGTGTGCTGCGTGCCACTGATCGTGTGTGATGCCAGGCAGCGATCATACAATCAGGTTAAAAGCAGGAGGGGCATTAAAGGCCTACAGTTCTGAGTAACTGTGTTACTTTAGCCCATATCATTGTGTATTTTTAACATGAGCTTGACACGCGAAGTAGAGTCAGGTGATAATTATCAGTGAGCTTAACCCTTTCACAGTCAGTGCAGTGACTACATCCTCTTCATAACATGTTGATTATTCAGCAGCATCCTCAAATTTAACTTGTATCAGTTGTCAGTGTTTCACGTCTGTATGATTTAGCAGAAACAGTTAATCACCAGTGAACACTCCTGAGCATGTAAATATTATTGGTTCTTTAGTGTGTCCCAAGAGGTCAGTTGATTCTGGTCATCCTCCTTGTGAGCACCTTATTTTTAGCACTAGTGCAGTGCCTGTTTAAAAACATGCCTTGTCAACACAGGCTGATTGCTTTGCCTGTGGTGTTGCCTATACGATAAGTGTACATTAAGATTCATTCATCAATATTTTTTTTGGTTAAGTGAGGGGTGGGTTTGGGGGGTTGTAACAGCAAACGTTATTTTTTTTTCTTTTATTTGCCTGTGTCCCTTTGTATCATTCTGTCCAGAAATTTTTGTTACTCAATGAATGCACCACAGGCGGAGCTCTCCATGAGTTCTTTTTTTTACTCATTAGCAGTTTGTGACTCACACGGTGGATAGCCAAGATGGCAATCTGTTCACAGCTGATCAGATCAGATAGATGGATGCAGCTGCTGTGAGTGAAAATAAACTTTTAGACCCAGCAGAATGAACAGATAAATTTCACTTTCAATATGCCAGACATTCTGCTGCTCCGTCTGTGCCCAAAGTATGCTCTGCACTCTGACAGTGTGGTGCTATAAATAACCAAATGGTATACATATTCCCCCCAAAAATGTATTTATCAAAAAATGTATTTGTGGTGGCAGATGTTTTAATCATGGTAGGCTGCCACAAATAAATGAATTTGTTGGAAACCCTGGTTTTACTTGTGCTTCTTCAACAAGATCTCCCACACAGTTATTTATTTGTGGGAGCCTGCCACAACTAAAAAAATCTGCCGCCTCATATTGATTTTATATTTTTGGAGCTGGACTGTTCATTAGAAGCCCTATTGGAATTTACATACTGTTCTGTTATTTATTGCACCACACTCATAGAGTGCAGAGGGTACTCTGGGTACAGATGGAGCAGCAGAACGTCATGCCCAGTGAAAGTGAAACTTAATCTTTATTGCGTTGAGTCTTAAAGTGTGCTATCACTTGCCTCTGCAGCAGCTACTCCTTTTATCCACTGATCTGATTTGATCAACTCTGAACAGATTAACAGATCAATAACACACCCCACAAATCAAACTTTGCAGATTGCTGCTAAGTAAAAAAAAAAGAACTCACAAAGAGTTTTGCTTCATATAAACGCCTTAACCTAGAGAAGGGACATGGAATGATTAAAAAAAAGAAAGGGACACACATGCACAAAAATTGCCACCACCATGCATGTATTAGGTGGGACATTCCTAGTCAGAGACAGGGTTTTGCTGGTGGTAACTTACCAGAAGACCTTAAGCCCCACCTCTGCGGCTGCACAGTACTGTTCGCTTGTTTATTAATACTGAATGTAGCGTGCCCAAATTGCACAAAATTTGACACAGCATGACCAAGGGCTGGGCGATTTGGCCTAAAAATTAAAAAAAAAACAAAATCACACCAAACCCGATTTACGCTTTTAATCAGTATTTTTCCTTCTTTAAAACAAACTACATATAACAAAGTTACTCAAAACAAGTTTTGCTTTTGATTTTAGCAGATAAATGTAAAGGCAAACTTAATTTCCCTTCTGTTATTATAGTAAACCGAATTTCCCTTTTGGGGTTAAGGTGCAAGCTACAAACTTGTCTTTAGCACTGAAGGCTGCAGTAATTTCACAAAACATATTTACATGAATTCATTTGTGTCATAGCGTTAGCAATATGCAGCGCAACAGTATCAGCAACAGCTTTCAGTGTTTCTACATCACCTGCACTCATCTATATTAGTTACATTTAAGGTTTAGAGAACAGCATAACTTTTTCTACAGCTGCCAACAGCCCACCATCACTCCAAGTTAGAGAATGGGTAAAATCAGGCACCAGCCCCCCAAATCACTAAATCCGCCCCTGATAACAACGAGAGCAGCAGAGAGCAGCTGGATGAGAGGTCTGTCACTGCGCTGCTCTCAGTCCGCTTTGATGGATCAATCAGCTGTGTGATCAGCCAGGTGTGATGTTTGTTTTTATTAGGCCCACTTTTTGTCAGTTTTTGAAAATAGTAAAATTAATCACTACTAACGATACTTAGGTTCGGACAGGAATACTCGGCACCAGCTGCGCTCTAGTATCCAAATGCGCGCACACACCTGGCGCACAGTCTGTATTCAGACATGTTTTTATAAAAACAAAACAAAAACTATTTTTGTGCATTTTCAGTATGTACTATCTAACCAGCTGCTGTTGGATGTTCCGGCAAATTTCCCTCTTTGGTATATTGGGGCGGACGTGACCCTTGGTCCTCCGTGGAGATTAGGAGCGTGGTTGGGGGCTCTAAATCGGGAGAAATACGGGAGAGATGGGACACCAGGCAGGGAAAAACGGGGGTGTCCCTGGAAATTCGGGAGGGTTGGCAAGTTTGCTTCTGCCTCCTAAGGGGAAAGATACAGTGTACTTTGTCGTCCTACGCAAACCTCGCTAACATTTCAGCATGGAGGGGGGGGTCTCTTCACTCGTTAACATTGTAGGAAAGCACTGCAGATTTGCAGCAGGTTGCTGTCCTGTCATACAGGACACAGTGGGAAAATGCTTCCACTAATGTCTGCTTTTTACCGGTTGTTTGTGGGCTGGCACCATCTTGTACATCTCAGAGTGGTCGCGCTGCTGCTAGTTGCAACAGCCCTTCAATGAACTTTGTAGGACTGTGGTTTGTTCCAGATCTGACAGCAAAACCGAAACCAGTTCCAAATGATTGACCAGACTGTGTCCTTTTTTGGGAACATATGGCGGAGGCAAAAATCGAGATTTTCATTTTTAAAAATCGCATTGAAACACAAATTCGAATTAATCGATAAAATCGATTTATCGCGCAGCCCTAGCATGACCTTCGGTCCTCAGGAATTTCGCGACTTGTGAGCAGATCAGATGAACGGTTAAGATGCAAAGGACACTCATACAGACAGATATTACCTGCTATGTAGTTAGATGTTCATAAGAGCGCTGTTTAATTACTTTTAGCATTAACTTTATGTGTCTCTGTCAGCATCACATACTGATCAGCTCTGGTGGTCCATCTTTGTGAGCCAGGAAAAAGCAGAGCAGAGCATTGAAGCTTCCCCGCTAACTAACCTCTGGAGAATTGCTTCGGAGAAGTGCTTGCTTACTAAAACTCCTGCCCTGCCTCTAATTACCTCCGTAAACATGTTCAAATGTAGCTACATTTGCACTCATTTGTTTCTCTGGATCCTTCCACAGGCTCAGCCACCACTCTTACTTCAGCTCTGGTGGGAACACAGTCTAAATTTATGAGTCAGCCGATGGGTCTATCTCAGTGGAATGTTTTTGTTAAGGCGCTCTGGAGAAAGCAGGAGGGGGGCGGGTGGGGGTTCTCTTGTGGGTCTATTAAAAAGCAGTCTGCTCTCAGCTCAGATCTCTATGATCAAGATGTGCTGAAAGTGTTGAACTGACGTCAGTGATAAGACGAGCTGCTGTGTATAGCAGGACGGGTTAGATAAGATTAGCACAGAGATGCAAGAAAACACAGCAATATCATTAGAGCTGATAGCTGGCCTCAGCACTGCAGAGGGCCCCTGCACAATTAGTGTGGCAGCTGGCTGCAGCACAACAAAGAGTCAGCTAAAGTCATAGCAGCGGCTCCCTCATATGTTCTTCTTAGCTCTAAATCTGACTAAACTCCGTGACAAAAACAGATTCTTGCGGCATGTGACCCCAGTGTATGAAGTTTTAAATTTGGAGAAAGTTGCTGTCTCACATACAGTTCTAACCACTGTAAACGTCAGTTTTGAGTTTTCTTTTAGTGATATCTTCAGTGTTCCTAAACATGGAAACAATAGATCCTGGGTAATTTAACAACATAGTAGGGATATGTTATTGCCATCCGTTTCTAATTATTTCCACTTTGTTTCTGAGAAATGCATGTTTTTTTCCTGCAGTTTGGTTTGGCGGTTGGATCTAAACACATTATCCTTGAACGGTGGTTGAAAGTAACAAAGGAGATTCACGAAACTGTACTTAGGTAAAACTTTGAGGCACTTGTCTGTTTTAAGCTACTGAATACTTCTACTCTGCTACTAAGGGAGATATAATACTTTTTATTGCACTGTATTTATTTAGCAGATATTTTTATTAGTTATTTGCCATATTTTTTTTCCATAAAAAACAAAACTAATAAGCTAACAAATAGCTAACAAAATGCAACTCATTACAACAGTGATTACCAAACATTTGGATTCTGCCCCCTTCCACAAAAAAGTCTGGTTCGGTCCCTTTGCCCATTTCATATGTCTACATGTATGAGTTTTTGCTGCTCCACCAGAGACATTTCCCCTCCATACTTCCAAGGTAGTCTCATTAAATTAACTTTTTTGAGGCCCAAAGAGGTGAATGATCATTTATTTAATCATAAAAGCAAAGATGAGAAAAATCCAAAAATAGCAATAGCAATAGCTGTGGCCAGTGCCATCATGTTTTTGGAGTTGTCCATATTTGTCATTCTCCTGAATGTTATATCTCAAGAACACCTTGAGGGACTTTACTTGAATTTGGCACAAACGTCCACTTGGACTCAAAAATGTAGAGATTGGAATTTGGCAAAGGTCACTGTGGCCTCACAAAATATGTTTTTGGCCATAACTCAAGAATGCATGAGCTAATTATGACAACATTTCTCAAAAATGTGTAATAGGATATAATGATGAAGTGATGTCATTTTATGTTCAAAAAGTCAAAGGTTAACTTCATTGAGACTTCATCATAATCTGCAAAAACACTTTCTGGCCATTACTCAGTGTCATAACTCAAGAGGAGTAGGGTACACATTTGGTCACATACTTAATTGGTGACACTAATCTTGTGTCGCCCCACCCTCCACATATACTGGCACCATTCTAACATGACTGAAGCTCTGTGCTTAAGTCACGTGATTACATCCTAGCAACATCCAGTTCAGGAAAAGAAAAGGGGAACCTTACATTTTGAGTATTTTATTACAGATTGGTAATTTCACTGTTTCTTACTGAAATTCTCTCTGGGAACTGAACTGTACTCACTATTTTATGTCCAACTTTTACCAAAAACTACTAACTACTAACTAACTAACTAACTACTAACAGTGCAAAACCACGTGGTTTTGCACTGTTGCTTACATTTTGTACATATGATTCAACGTGAACGCATTGTTGTTTATTGGAAGTACCCCAAAGCCGCCCTGTAGATATGCTGGATGAATGCTGTGTTTATGCTGGGCCCAGGACAGCTGATATTTAAACATTATGCGCTGCTTTGTATGTTGAGATTGCAGGCGGTCTAATTTATTTTCTTTGTTATTTACTTAAGGCAGTGAGTCATGCTGTTGCTATGAGCATAGTCATTGATCTTAAGGGTCATACGGAGGATAAGATGATAAAACTGTCTCTCACAAACTAAAGAAACATCCATCTTTAGGTTGAAGACTCTCTCTTTCTGTCCTTCTCTTCACTTTTTATTCCCATGGAAGGAGTTCTCAAAGTGTTGTTTGTGAATAGAGGTACTTAAATACATCTGCTTCGTCCCCGTATGAATAGGGCTTAAGACAAGCATGGTAAAATCCATTCCTAGTCCTTGACTAATGGTAGATAAAAACACTCTCAAGCTACGAAGAGAACTTCATATACAGGCGATCACACACAGTCATGGGCCCAGGCTTCCTGAATAGGCCCTATCAGCACTGCTCAGTAAGAAATACCTCCAGTAATAAGTCACACATCACGCTGTTGTGAGCTGTCACTTTGCTGGAACTCTTCTCTTTTGGCTACGAAATCTGCTTAATCAGGGCTGCTCTCAGTCGGGAAGTGGACGGTCAGTGGAAATATTGAAAAGTTTGCTGACGTGTACAAATGCAGCTCGGACAGTCAAAGAAGGGCAGCTTTACCTCTGAGTGTATCTCCTGCTGGATTCAGTTGTTTGACATGAATGAGGTCTTTGATTCCCCTGATTCAGTCTGGTTTTCTACACTGACTCACTTTTCCGAAAGAATGGGTGAACCCCATCATCCTTCTTGTATTTTAACGCTTTTAACACCTGAACCGGCATCAGTCTTCTCATGCTTCATTTGGATGCCTTTTTCTAGCATTTAAACCTCTGAAACCTAGAAAAAAAATGTATTTCTTTCAGTGTTTCTACATCAATTGTATTTCATACAGTAAAGTCAAATTGAGCAACATGGAAAGAAATGTTCCCCAAACTGCATAAAAAAAGGTTACAAGGAAATAGTCTGAAACTAGGGATATGTGTCCAGAAAACTGTATTTATATATTCTCTTATTTAATGTAAAATTATGTTACAGAAATCAGAAATTAAAAAATGTAAAATTTTAGTCCTTAGTCTTTGATTTTTGTTTTTTCTTTTATTTTGTTTTTTACTTTTTCATATTTTTAGGTAATTTTGTAACTTTGTTATAATTTCTTGCCAATTTTTTGGCAATTTTTTGGCCATTTTTTGTTAAGTGGCTCGTGACTTTCTTCCCAAGTTTTTGACAAACCAATCAAGATTGGTTCAGGTTTCAGAGGGTTAAAGCAACCCCTTTGAAGCAGCTGCTGTGTTGCCAGATGAATGAAACTGAGGATTAGGGTTCAGCTGAGGACTGGTGATTTTTCTGGTACTCATCACAAATATTATTAATGGTGTAAATATCAGTGGACTGAATCAGCTGACACACAGTCTGGTTAGGAAACAGTCTGAAAGAGCTTCTTGGGACAGGACCATAGACGGTATATAAAATGACCAATGCCTCTTCATTTACCCCCGCCATACAAAAATGAAGCCAAAATAACCCTGAAACTGCTGCTTCCATCTCGCTCTAGTGAGGTAATTTGGAGCTGAAGTCTGCACAGTAGTGATCTCTGCTGTTTGGAGTTCCTGCTATCTCGCCAATCGCAAGCATGTTGTTGTCGAGGTCTGTGGACAACACAAGCATAAATAGGAATGCACCAACTGTGAAATTCTGGGCTGGTAAAGATGATTAAAATAACAATTCAACCAAAAGCAGATACCAGTGTTGCTGTTGTTTAGTTTGTTTTTGTTGTCGGGGAAAAAAATGTTGTAAAGTCATAACATCCTTAAATGAACGTGTCACTTTAAAAACATGGTTTTCATAATTCTCTGTCTAATTTGTTGTCAACAAATTACTCCTTCAAACAACTATTTTTTCAAGTTCCATGCATGCCAAAAGCTACATTTTACAAGATTTAATTGAACATATCATGAAAATGTTATAATTGATCTTTGCCCAATACTCATTTTTACTTTAATGCATCACACTAGGCTTGTTTGACCTTGGCCAGTTTTGCTCAGAGCCAGTAACCAGCGATCGAAGTGTGATGCATCCTAGCCTGACTCGCTCTGACGTCATGCAAAAGTGGACGGCAATAATCCCGCAACATCGAGGCAGCCGCAGCTTTTAGAGCCAGGTGCCGCAGTTACCCTCTACTGACTACGTCTGGCTCTCGGCTGATCGAACAGCCGATTGGTTTAGATGTTGACTCAATAATATGAGGTGTCAGATAAACTTTTTATTTTTGTTGAATTTCAGACATTTTGAATTTATTTGTCTTATTTAAATTTTTTTTTACTTATTTATTTATTTTAAAGGCTAAATACATGCAACATGACCCATACAGAGACTATTACATACTAACACTGGGTTTTTAATTTTTTAAGGCCTATTAAACAACGCAAAGACTTGTGGTCAGTAGCCTGAGTGGGATGTAAGGATTCTTAAAATAACATCAGTACCGATGTGAAGCCCTGACTGTAAACAGTCTGACTGATCTGAACCGAAAGCTGTTGTGATGTAAAGTCGAAAGTTATCTAGCAAGAAAAAAATAGGGTGCGTCCCCTGACGTGTTAATAGTGATTTTACTGCTTCCCTTTGTCCTGATGGTGTCCAGGGGAAGATCTCTGCTTGTCCCAGACACATTTTCTGTTGTCCTAGTGACAACGGGACGCTTATAGACTTGGGTTCTGCTTTTTAGCCTGTGTAAAGTGAATCTGACACATCAGAAAATCATCAGTTGCCTCCATCCGTTTATGTCTTCTTATTTGCCAACAGGTCGATGGCAGTCAACAAAGAGAGTACTGGCCGATACCAATGTTTGGGCAATAAATCGGTGCACTTATTATAAAGGAGCTAAAGGTATACATTAAATGCAGAAGTGAAATTATTAGACCAGCTCCTTTAGTAGGATCAGGGAGGAGGGAGTTTGGGGGGGTTTGCACACTTTCACAACCTTTCTCATGTGTTGTCATGATCATGTGGAGCTTAGTGCCGTGAGACTAAGATGAGTGTCATGCATGGTTACCATCTGCTGTGGAGATCAAGTGAGTCAGCTCTTACTCTGCTTTCTGGTTTTCCTGCTATAATGAAGTCATCCTGTAGAGTCCCAGCGCCTTCAATCCAAAAGGCAGAAGTTCATTGAATGTGCACTAATGTTTGGGAGATACTGTACTAAGAATTTACTGTTGACGGTTAGAAAAAGAGAGATGACTGGTTGCTCTGATCAAACGTAGGTCAAAAACTTGTTGAGTGCTCATGGAAAACGAGAACCAACAGGATACACAGGAATGAAATCAAGGCACTCCAAAAATGTGAAAAAAGAGGAGGAATTACATTAAAAAGCCCTTATTATAATGGCTAAATCATTAACAAAGCCAACATGTTTGAACCACTGCCGGCCTTCATCAGGGCTTTAAAAGCATATGGGTTGGAGGTATCACCTTTAATTTCATCATCTGTCCCAGATGATGAAATTAATGAAAATAATGATCTTGTGTTTCAAATACATGGGCCAGACGTGGCCATTGAACAGACCGGGGGGGTCTGGCACCGCGTAGTTCCTAGAGCACATTTTCAAAATTTTAAAGTATTCGAGTTATGGGTCACAGTAAAATAAAAACATACATACATACATACATACAGCACAAAAGTAATCACCACATGTCAACATCTCAAACATCTCAAATTTACCTCACACGTCAGTGAGGGTGAGATGATATTTGGATTGGGATTCACTCCCCTCAGCTGAAACTTGTATCTTCTATCATTAACTCTATACAGAAAAAGGCACAGCCGTGCAAATCTTCCTTTCACGTGTGCGAGGTGAGATATGTGAAGGTCAGCCAGAGCTTGGGCAAACAGTAATGATGTGGACTCTCTGATAAAGCAGAAAAAGAGCAGTGTTAAATGGCATTCTTGATTTTGTCGCCTTTGTGTTTGACTTTCACCTTTAAAAATGTCCCACATGAATAACTCTTGGCTCTAAAGTCACAGGATTGGCAACTTCCTTATGAGTCCCAAAAAGTCTCACGACCCATAGACTGTCTAATACACAGCCACTATGAAATAAAAGAAAATTAACCAAAAAATAAATGAAATAAAAAATATGGAAAAAATACCTAGGAAATTATATTTTAAATCATTGTATTTACTTGCTTAAAGATATGTAACGGGAAAGAAAATACATCTGTTTTTTTTTTATATTCTGCACATTGTATTGTTTTGCCTCAGTTTTGTGCTTATTTTGAAGTAATTCTCTGGTAACCTTTTTTTTAAAAACAAAATTCTTGCTATTTTTTGGGCTGTGTTAAGGTGTTCACTGCCTTCTTCCCATATTTTTGAAAGAAATGGAACCAATTTGCTAAAGTGTCAAAGGGTTAACATTGGAGTCTACAGGGACTGACTCACTTTTGGAACTAGCCTCTAATGGCAGTTAGAGTAACTGAAGTTTTTGGCACTTTGTGTTGGCTTCCTTTGTTTATATCCGGAGGTTGCCGCTTGATTTGACCTATAATACTATGTAAATTTTATGCTGTATGCAGGGGAATCATTAATACTTCTTAGCTGGGTATTTTCCCATCCTTTAACTTTTTATAATGGAGAAAAGTGTGCGCATTATCTTTTAAAGCTTTTTCATAGGCTTTGGAAATTTGTTTGAGTCATTGTGTTTGTTGATCTTTTGTGAATAACGCTGATAAAAACTGATTAAAATGAACAAAGTCTACTATGTCTCCATGTTAGCAGAGGCTGAAGCTGTAATGCTCATTGTGCTTATTGTTTGAAACACAATGTCAAACACGAGTGTTAAAATCGTTGTACGCAAGCATCCACATTCACTGTGTAAACAAGAAAAAAGTCCCTAATTTGGAACATTTTTTAAACAGTGGCACTACAGTCTTAACAGTTTTGTGCGTGTGTGTGCTCGTGTGTGTTTCAGCTCGGACCCAGGAGGTGATGGGCAAGTTTGGCGGTCTGTACGAGCAGCAGTATGCAGTGGCTCTCTTTAACAAAGTTCGCTTTGACATAGAAGGAGGAGGTGGCCCACAGCCCCAGCTACTGCACCGCAAGGTAAAACATCCTCTTCCACCACTCTGAGTGCAGATTGTACAGCAGCAACTCAGAGGTAAACCTCACAACAACCTGCCAACATGTTTTCCAACTCTTTTAATCCTCAAGTGTACACTAAAGTATGTAAGCTATGGAAGCCCATTTCCGCCAGTAAAAGAAAACAAGAAGAAAACTCAGCCTTGATAATAAAAAAAATATATATTTTAAGGTCAAAATTATGAGATAAAAAGTCATAATCATGAGATTAAAAGTCATAATTATGAGATAACAAGTTGGAAAAAAAACATCTTTTGACAGTTTCAGTCAAACTTGGGACAGCATCATTTGCATATTTAGGCTTGTCTCTGTCAGTGCATTTGGAGCGCATGGTGTGACTTTTTATCTCATAATTTTGACTTAAAGCAATACTTTATCTTCACTATAACAGTATTTTATTTTAATTTATACTTGTTTGAAATGTATAACAGTGTTTTATTAAACATTATTGAAACAGAAGTTTATGTAACTTTACTTTATTTACTTTACTAACTTCATTGTAACTGTAGTTTATTTAATAATTTTGTATTTAAGTAGTTTGCGGTAGTTTAGAGATTTCAAAATATCGAGATATATATTGTGTATCGCAATATAGCCTAAAAATATTGTCATATTATTTTAAAGCCATATCGCCCAGCGCTGCCCCAATGTTGCTGCACTCTGTCCTATTCAAGTCAGGGTGTCTCAAGAATATTACATTAAATTTGCTCATTGAAATAAAAAAGAAAATTCGTCCTGGATAATACAAGAAGCTTCATGTTGACATGTTGACATGCAGGAGAACCTCTTGTGCTGAATTCAGCTTTTGTAATTCGACACATTATTATGTGTCACGCTTGTAAATAGCTCTGTCTGGTTTTTACAGTCTATTGACACACTTACACACACACACACACACACACACACACACACACGGAAGTAGGGTCTGGAGTGTGATAAGAGCCTGGTGAGTGTAGTGAGGAATGCAGTCAGTTCTGTAGAAAAAACAATGCTGGTTAGGTATTTGGAGAATAAGAAATGGGCCCTACTGGATTTTTCTGTGATAGTTATATATTTTAAAACATAAACACAGACTGGCTTTTTCTCTAGCAATAAAAAAGCTCTTAATTCCTCCGGCTGCCTGTGCAGTGTGCTGTCGTGAAAATGTCTTTTTTTTTTTGTCCTGAATGTGTCTTCTTTCACAGATTCCTCTGGAGAACAAGTCCATCTTCTCCGGCTCACTTTTTCAGTATTTGGAGGAGAACAAGAAATGGAGAAACCGCTTCCTCTTCGTCCCAGACTCTTACAACATCAACTATTACGACAGCAAAGCGGTGAGGGAAAATAATTTTTAGATTATATTGGTTTGATTCACTGTTTAACATGTACACTCTGCTCACTGTCTTATCTCCCAGTCCCATGACAGACGTCTCCATCCCAAAGGAACCATCAACTGTGCCGGCTACAAAGTGCTGACATCTATGGAGCAATATCTGGATCTGTTCAGCAACAGCCTGCCCGGTGAGGAGGAGGGGAGCAGATGTGAAGCTGCAGCATTTTATGATGATGTTTTTACACGCAAATATTTTTAATTTCACATTTTATTGCCAGAGGATCTAAAACTGAAGCTTTCATACATTTTTGGCCATATTTATTTATTTTATTATAAATAACTGTATCGTCATTACAGTGAATTAATCAGCAGTTGTGAACTGTAACTACGTACAATTACTCCAGTTCAAATTTGAGGTGCTAGTACTTTACTCCTACTACTACTACATTTTAGAGGGAAAATTGTACTTTTAACTCCACTACAAGTAGCGGTCAGCTTTAGTTGCTTGTTACTTTACAATATTTTTTTTTTGCATAGAAAACTTAAGAGTTTATAAAATATCGTCTTTTATAAATTCAACTACCCAAAAATACATAAACCTATAAAAACAGCTGAATTGATTAGCCAATAAATCAGTTAGTTGATTGGCAGAACTTTTTTGATTGTTAAATGTTAAAAAAAAGAAAGAAAAGAAAAACGTTTTCAACTTTTCAAATGTGAGACTTTTTGTGATCTGAGTACTTTTAATACTTTATCTACATTTTTCTGATTTAATAGATTTATGGGAGTAAGTGAGTGTATGAAATGCATATTTTTTCCTCTTACCTATAGTACTATTAATCAATCTAGATAGTTGATTGAGCTGCAGAGTGTTGGAGACATTAGCCGTAGAGATGTCTGCCTTCTCTCTGATATAATGGAACTAAATGGCACTCAGCTTGTTGTGCTTAAAGTGCCAAAAAAAACTGAAAAACTCAACAGCAATGTCTCTTCCCAGAAATCATGACCTAGTTACTCAAGATAATCCACAGATCTTGCTGTGAACAGTTGGAACGATTTCCTTTCTACTGAACTACACTTGTCAACTTTATCACCGAACAGAAGAAAGCTTTCATCTACTCATGGCGAGAGGCTCGTCTTTGTGACACCATGAGAAATAAATTATAATGGCGTCTTCCTCGACTGAGCTATAATGTTAACCAGCCCAGTGGTGCTAGCAGTGGATGCACGCCTTCTTCTGCTCAGTGATTATAGCTGGTGGGTGTAATGTCATGAAGATGTATAAAATATTAATCTTTACTAAAACTGCTATTTTCCACCCATAGTCCCTGGGCAGGTAGGTGGACCAATAAATTAATGCCAGATTTTGATCTAAGTATAGTACAAAACACCAGGTCATAAAATTTTACAAACATTATCATCTCCTTGTCCCACCCCACTTAATGATGATAAAAGCAGCAATAAAAACAATCAGGGCACAGACATTCCCACATCCAAAAAGCAGTTTGCCCCCCTCCCACCCCCTGTTATATGTGCAAAATAGAACAGTAGTGTCATTAGTGTCATTAAAAATTAGATGCAATCATGAGTACAATCCCAAAACATTAAAACTCCAAAAACAAACAAAAAAAACATTGGACTCCAGTTGCCTATGATACAGCCCCTAGAAACTTCTTTAAATGCATGCAAAAACATTCTACAGTCATTATAAACACATTAATTTGCTGTATATTTCAGAACACATGAAGAAAAGTCCAAACTAATAGCTCATGTCGTTTATGTTGTGTCCATATTTACAGATGTAAAAGCAAAAGTGGGAAGTTCCCCCTTCCTGAAGTGTGCCACCCAGTTCCCTCTGATCCTCTGGCACCCTTACGCTCGCCACTACTACTTCTGCGCAGTGGCAGAGAACGAGCAGCAGAAGTGGCACGCCGTCCTCCAGGACTGTGTCCGACATGCCAACGATGGTGAGTCCTGACAACACAAAGTCCTGCAACGCTATGATCTCAGCAGCTGATATGACTAATGGCTTTGCTCTTACTTGAGTAACTGCTCCATATTAGTTGACAGTTTACTGATGTACCACGGCCCAAAGACACGCTAGGCTGCATGGTAATAAAAGGCTCTTTCCTGATGCTTTGGGGCAGGTTTCTGGGATACTTTTGGACTTGAGTCCTTTGGTTCAGTCTGTAGCTATACAGGACTACAGGCAGAAGGAAGAGGCACAAATCTTCCCCAAAAGATTTCTTCCAGGACAGTGTGTTGGACTGAATATATGAAAATTAATCATATAAGAAAATTTGCTTTCTGTTCACTTATTGCCTTGGTGAGATTTTGCATTGAAAAAATGGAGATGCATTGAAAGCAAGAATGCCCTGCCCCTGGATCAGTGTCCTCAGGGTTCTCTATCCAGCACATGAACAGGTGATTGAAGAGCTTTAGGTTCTTTTGACAGGTGGTACATGGAAATTAAAATAGTACCTATCTAAACATTTTGAAAAATCTTTAAATCCTTTAAGTGGCTTGAATAGTAAGAATGCGAATATTATATCAAAGTTGAGTGTCTCATTAAGTATCTACAAAAATCTGAGTAAAAATAAATGTTTTCAACTTTTAGAAAAGCGAGTTGAAAACAGTTAATTTTGAGGATAACAGCATTTCTCCAGACTGTGTGGGCGTGGCACATCAAGTTTTGATTGACACTTCCTTGAATCCCACCTTTGTCAACTGTCTCACGTCTCCACGATGACAGCCATGGAGCAAAGCAGAGTCTGTGTGGTACAGCTCTATGTGTTCCAGCCCTCTGACTCTGGCTGCGTTCCTAAATCCAATCTGACGCTCTGCACTAAAATGAGAGAGCTGTGGGTTGAATCCACAGAGCGTTCTGTTTCTCTATGAATTAACAAACCGTTAAGTTCATCACACATTCACTTTATTCTGCGCTTTGCTGCTCCTTCTCCCCAGACACAGAGCCCAGAGTCGCTCTGACACTCCCAGAGTGCACTGCTCTGGATAACCGAACGGTACATTCCAACAAAAAGAGAAGCGTAGTTCCTCCACTTCCGTCCTTCCCTACTGGATCTTACTTTGGTAAAAAGATGTATGGTATGTCCTCCTGAGGACATACCATACAATTTACCGACGGTCCAGTTTGTGAACTCCGGCACTCAGAGTGTTTCTGAACGTACCCTATTGAAAGCAGCATTGAGGGATTTCAGTTTGTCATGTTCAATTAGTATCAACTGACAGCTGACTTTGACTTTTTGGATTGGTTTTTATGATTTTTTTTAATGTTTTTTATGATGCATGCAAGACCCTAAATTACATTTTAAGAAAGTTTATGGTGTTTTGGGTTCCCAGAGGCTTTAAGTTAATCTCAATTTGTTAATTATTACCTTTCCATTCTTTTGGTTTTTATGTGCTTCATCTGGCCGTTGAGCTCTCAGCTCTCAGAGGTGAACGTGAAACTCGACAGGACTCAAAAGAGGAAATATGAGTAAATACATCATTGTGACATATTTACCTGGTTGCCATGGTGCTGAGCTCAGATTAATGTTGTGCAAGAGGCCTGACTCAGGAGGAAGCTTTCTTCTAACAGGAGCTTTGTTCTTAACTTCACCTCGGCTGTTTACTTTAGCAGAAGGTTCATTAAGTGACAGGTGCTACAGTTTATCCACCAGACCTGCACTTACATTCTCAGACACTTTATAGTTACTGAAGGGCGGAAGTAGACAAATAGGTGTTTGCGTGCAGTGTGAGTTAATATATTAGAGTGTACATTACCAGTTGCAGCATGGCAAACACTGTTTCTATGTCAGGTATGTTCAGATAGAGCCAGGGGAACTGCATAAGTGGAATTCTGCTCTGTTTACCTAAAAGGAAGTGTATGCTTTCAGGGTGCTTGTATACTTGCCTGGGATCTGGACCATAAAGTGTAAAAAAAAATGGACGTACTGTAGTTATTGGTTTGTGGATTCCCGCTTTGAAGCCTCGAGTCTGGCATTTTGGCCATCGCCTTTAATTTTTTTCTGAGTGAGAAGGGACCGTATTTGGATGACAGGGTGGAGCTGTGGCATATCAAGGGGGTAGATGTGACTCACACACAGCCTGTCAATCAAAGTGGCTACACCCTTAATCATTCATCATGATTCTCTTGTTTGTTTTGCTTTGTTTTTTTTGAGTGATTTATTTTTCCCAGTTGACATGGAAACACATTGTACAGAAGTGACCAACATATAGTGCAATAACTATTAAAGTAAAACATTTTGAACATGAAAACAAACAGCACAGCACAAGACAAACGGCTCAAGATTAGTTCAGTTTATTTGTTTCACATAATAGAAACAAAATGAGGATAAAACATATCAAAAGTACATATGGGGGTGTGGTAGAAACCTGTACTTGCTTTTATAAAAACCACACCCAGAAAACATATGAATAGTAAAATATGAACAGCCAAAACAGCAGTACATTTAGTTGCTAAAAATACAAAGTGTCACAGTATAAGTGTAGGGTTAAAAAAAAATAAAGGCATACATAATCATTCTGAACATGTGAACATGAATCATAGATCATCATTCTTGAATCAAACAAAATGTTTTGACAGAAGAGCCTTTCCACGTCTCTTTTTGTGCAGTTCACAATAAAGTTAGCTTTATTGTTTTTATATTGAGGGTCAGACAACAATATAACAGAATTTAGGTAGCACCTCCTGAGGCATAACGTAAGCCTCAGGGAGCACCAAGCTGTGTGTCCGTGCGCGCCAACATCTCGTCCAAATATGGGCAAACAAGACCGATAAAGTGGGACAGTTAGAGGTTAGTGTAGCAACCACGGGTCGAGTTAAATGCTCCAGAATTTAATCAAATAGAACTACTCCCCAGATTAACAAATTTTATGATGGACAATTGAAATGTCCTGATTTTCTTTGAAGATTACTACCCACGACCATGACGTGTGACATACACTCTGATATTTACATGCAATAAAATTCAACCATATCGCAAGACAAGAACTTTTTATTATTTTTTTTGTGTGTGTGTTTTTACCTTCACACGCTTCCCGGACCACCACTTGGTTTTTCCTCTGCTCACTGATGCATCGGATTTAAATCAGCTTATTGCTTTGGCTGTTAGGAACAAGACCATGCCACTTTCATGTCATAAATCAGAGTACAATTTACACAAATGTAGTACAGCCAGTACAGTGAGTCAGAGCTGCCCTTTATCTGAGGTACCACTCAGTGTTCCACACTGATGTGTAAATCTTCCTTGGCAATTGAGAGATGTGGTATGCAGTGAGTGAGTGCAGTGCCAGAGGCAGCGAGGGGTTTTTACAGTTTGGCTCAACAACAGTTCATTGTTCAGGCTGCATTGTGTCAAAGTCTGCTCTTTATCAGTGTTTAATTTCTTCAAATTCCCCATCTGTCTCTTGTGGATTATATGAGTGATCAAGTCTCTTAAACATAATCTTTCAGTTATCATTGAAGTACTGTAATGACAAAAGCTTCAAACTTTAAACTTCTTCAGTTGTTTTAGGGCAAATTTTAACACTCATCAGTAAAACTTAATTATGGAAGAAGCATCCAAATGTGTGTAGTTAAGAGAAGCAAATAAAAACAAATAGATTTCAGTCTTTTTAAATGTATTTTCAAAGTATTCTAGTGTATGGTAGGCATTAATCACTCATGATGTGGCATATATTCTTATAAATGCATGAAAATGATTACACTTAACACCTGAAAAGGCATACAATATTATAAATGCATCAACATGTACCTCACTTTACGTAACACATACAATGATAACTTATGATACAGCATGGATTGTTATATAACACGATGAGTCCTTACTACAGTTAATTGTTGATGTGTGAATATGTGAGTATAAATATTTATAATGCATTATAAGCCCCAGCATTAAACCTCTACTTTATAACAAGTCAAGAGCATACATAAGACCCTTGATACTTAAACAAATTATAAGTCACATCTATAATGTTTTATGACTGTTGGTAGTGCATCAGTAAGCACTGTGTGTTTTATGAGTGTATTCATAAAGCATTGTGAATACATTATAATTCACTATGAACGCCTTTATAATGCATTATAGATGTGGTCTTTATAGAAAGTGTTACCGATTTTCAGATTTTCTCCTCTCAGAAGCAGATTTTATTAGCTGCTTGAAGTCTCTGCAGTGCAGTATTGATTGGACACCTGTGTGAGTTGTGAGGGCAGCAGCTGTGAGGGGTCTAGAAAGAGGAAACAACCAATACATGAGCCTGATGTCTGAGCTGTGACACAGTCCAACTGCATAACACACAAACAGCTCAGTGACTTTAAATGTTCTCTGTGTGCTACACAGATGTGTGCCTCATGGACCTGCGCCGACTTTTTAACAGCTACAGCTTTTTAACAGCCACAACAAGGTGTGGGTACACCAGTCTCACCTCAGGTCAACAAGTAATTCTTCTACACACAGAGGGTTCTTTCATCGAACGCTCATTCCCTTTGTCAACCAATGGAAGCCAGTAATAGGAAAGCCAAAATCTCTGCTTACCCCCAGAAAGACTAGGAAATGCATTTTGACTTGGAAAGGCAGCTGGTTTTAAGATCACACAAACAAGTAATGTTATGATGTGGTCTGCAGCTGCAAAGACGGTCTTCATCACTGAACTTACTATCCTGTGAGAGGAAAGTATACCGGCAACTAAAGTACTCTGAGAGGGCGATTAAAGATATGGCAGAGGAGGCTGAGAAGTCAAGCTACTGGTTGAGGCTGTGATGCAGTGGCAGTTTTTAGGGCTCAACACCCTAGAAGGGACAGCAGCAGGGAGTGGCAAGGACATTTTCCGAATTGTCCGCTGCTACCCCACTGGCATATGCACTGGATGAAACATAATTGACCAGTGGCTCTAACTCAGCATATTTACGTGAAGCTGAATTGTTGTGTTATTGTGATTCATTTGTGTACATTTCTCTCTTACCACTACAGCGGTGTAGATGGATGACACACACCGATGACATTTTGTTCTTGCGTATTGACGCCGATAAATGTAGGCCATAGCTTGAAATTCAGTAGGTGATGTCATAGCACAGTCCTCATACATCAAGCTTGATGTTGTAGCCAAGTTTATTGAGATCCATGTCACAAAGTGTGGCTGCACTAAATTTATAAGATTGCAAAAATCTCACAGTCTGCATGAGGTTTAAGACATTTCACACGAAAACCAAAAAATATCACAAGTGTTAAGAGTTAATACCAGTCATTTGGTATGAGTTACATTGAAAGGTGGTTTTATGCAAGCTCAAGTTAGGCTTGCAAGAAGCCTTAGCCATATCTAAAAGGGGTAAATTATGTCAATTTTGTGGATTGTCAAACTAGAAGAAGAGACTAGAAATCCCAGTTTTGTCTGAAATCCCCTCACTCATCGGGGGCTAAGTAAAAACATAACCCCCCCCCCAATTGCTTCGAGAGGGTCTTGAGACTTCCTGTTTCTGCTTCTACCCCCCTCTCGGCGGGGGGGTCGTGAGACTTCCTGTTTCTGCTACTACCAGGAGCTCTGGTCCCGTCACTGCCCTCCCCCCACAAACACACACACACACACACACACACACACACACACACTTCCTGGCTTTGTCATATTTTGAGTTCTCACACTCTGTCCAAAAGGCTAAACAGAATTTTAAGGTTTTGCATGTTTTATTTATCAGAGCACAGTGTTAACATGCTTTTCTGGTTTTGAGCAGATTTCTTTGGAAGACAGACAACTTAAAGAATGTAGAAAAGTTTTGCTTTTTTTAGAGATCCTGTTTTTCTCACATACTACTAGATTCCAGTGTCGGCTACTGCCAGAATAAAACTAAAACAGCACACACACACACATAAGGGGTAGGGGATTCTTTTTAAACTGATTTTTCCAATGCTGGATTGGATATACTTTTAATGGAGAGCTGGAAAGATGTGTCCTTTTTTATTTTGGTAATCTTTAAGTAAATAAGTCTCATATTTATTTAAAGGAAAACAAAGCCAAAACAAAAAAAAGATTAAAAAAGAAATATGTCTACTGAAACCCAAATTGCAGTAAATGAATGTGTGTGAATGTTTAAGAACTGAGTAGCAGGTGGCACCTTATACGTTAGGCCCGGCCACCAGTGTGTGAATGTGTGTGTGTGAGTGTGTGAATGTGACTCGTAGTGTGAAAGAGTGTATGGTCTAGTATTAAAAAAGTAAGGAAATTCACAATAAATCATAATACTGAATCACATTACTTGTAGAATAAAAAAAAATAAAAATCGCAATACATTTTGAATGAGCATTTTATAATTTTACCTGTGCTTCTCTGATCTTGACATGTTAAAATACTGTCTGGTAATGATAATGAAAATGAATTTCAATGCCTTTTTTTTTAAGCTTTTTTAAAAAAAAATTGAATTCAAACTTTGACATGGATAGCGTGCTTTACTGCTAATAGCTACCAACAATCCATTCCTAGGTTTGTCAGAGGAGGATAAAGTCCAAACACCAGCCTTCACTGATGCAGTGCGACTCTACCGCCAAGCTCAAGGGAACTACGGCACCTGGGAGATGATGTGTGGTGCACCATCGCAGGTAAGCATGGCAGCAGTAACATTTACCGCTGACGCCTGGAGTCAGTTTCATCTTTTCTAGTTAAAAATGATGTAATACAGTATAATGTATACATCTTACATGAGAGGGTCTTACAATAATCTGATTATATCAGCCCAGTCTCCAGTGACCTTGTTTCTTGGTTGCATCTAAACATGGTAAGTCTGTTTAGGCTACTTTATGCAAAGTGTTTCCATTCAGCACCTGTTCATGCTTTGTGAGCCCCGAGTGGTCATTTAAAGGTCTGCACAGGTGGGGTCTGGCCTCGGTTTCTGTACCTCTGACACTGAACAGGTTTTTCTGGCTGGCACAGACCCACGAAGACTTAACATTAAAGACATCATTCATGTTAATTATAGAACTGTCATATTCTCTACATTTAGTTTTTGAATTCTGTTCTTTGTATTTCTTCGTCTGTTTCATGTGAGCATCTTTCAGTATTTTGTATTCTTTATTTTGTATTTCTTTTCTTTTTGCATTTCATTTAAAGCGTCTTTGCCCTTTTTCCCCCAATATGTTGTTTTGTTTTTACCACCAAATACATCTTTACGGTTGTAGGGCTCCCTAAAAAATCTGACATGCAAATTGATAACCTCCAAGTATATAGTAATGATTGGCTACTGTGAATTTCTCACCCTAAAATTCAGTGAATTGACTTTTGAACAGAGAGCGTCTTTTTCCATGGAGCTAACCTTGTCAGACAGTCAGCCTGTTCGGTTAAAGCAGTTGTTTGTCAAAATCTGAGACATTTGTAGGACAACATAGTCAATATTTCATCACTTTGACAGGTTGAATACATGTAGGTGCATGTGTATATAAATTGCTATTAGTTGATATCCAAATATAGTCTGTATCTGAAATATATTTCAACTGTCATATTTTTTGGGGCCTGCAAGTTCTTGTTATGTTGTGTTCATGCCGAACACCGAAATATCATTATATACAGTACTAGTAATGAGGTATTTGCTTTAAAATATCACAGTATTTTTAATACACACCAGTGTTAATTTCTGTCTGGTAATTTATTCAGCTACACTGTATCATTATCGTGTTTTAAAAGAACATACTGTGCATGCATGTGTGTGTCAGTGTACATGTGTGACTCACTGTATCACACACTGTCTTCCTTTTTTGTTTCGTATCAGGAAATATAAGCAGACACACAGCTGAAGCCATTAGAGAGCACTTTTTACTTGAAGTACTGATGCTACTCTGACTTCTTGCATATGTAATATAAAAAACAATTCTTTATTACAGTATACATAGTTTTATTTCGCAATATTGAGCTATAAAGTCGGCGACTGTGTTGCATTGTTGGTAATATAGGCACCATGTTTGACATGGAGGAGGAATGCACGGATTTAAAAAAAAAAATCTCTGATTCATGCATTTTATCCTCCTTGATAAATTAGTCAATTAATTTCGATGATTAACGGTATGTTATGAGTTTTCTTTGCTTGAGTTTTAGCCGGGTATACAGGACACATGTCAAACTCTATGTGCAGTGCAAAGAAGCCAAAGGTTGAACCTGCATCAACCAAAGTGCTTGAGTTACTGGTGGAAAAGTCCAGTTACATCACTTTACTGATTTGAACATGCATATGTGGTGGGTGAGATGATAGTGATCGTGTCCTATGAGCTGTGTGTTTTTGTGTGTCTGTAGATCCTGTCTAACCTGGTGATGGAGCGCCTCCTCCCCGAGCTGCGGGAGCTCATCTCGCCACGCCTTAAAGGCAAACTGCATGAGAGGCAGAGGAACTGGATGCTGGTAAGACACCACTCCACACATATTCCAGGTTGTGCGAGCCAAATAAAAAAGACAATTTTATTCAGTTCAACCCCTTAGCAGTCGATGCTTCAGATCTTGATTATCTTACTAATGTTTCCAATGCCATGAAATAATCATAAGAATTAATTATTATTTTTAAAGAATCAAAAACAGCATTTAGGACACGGGCAATAATAAATAATACTGTAAGTAAGTAATACATTACTTTTTAGCACCTTTCAAAACCTAGGTTACAGAGTGCTGTACAAAGAGACAAGACAATACAGCAATAACATCACAAAAGGAGAAATATTGCGCAAAGAAAAGCAAAAGCAGCATCACAACTCAAAATAGAGTACATGAATCACACATAAAAACACTTAGAAGAAGAGAGGTCTTCAGCTGTGACTTAAAGGCCTCAAAATAAATAATACAGGTGATAATAAAGTCAAAAACATGGTCAAACACACCTGTGTCATATCAAAAGTTCAGCTTAATGACTTTTTTAAACCAAAAAACAGTTTTATGAACAACTTGATTACTTTATAATCAATTATAATTAAAGGAGGATATAACTGAGTGGCTGATGTCTACATTTGAATATAACTAACGAGTGATGGTACCAGCCACTCTTTATGTTGTCAGTTTATAAATATTAATGAATCATTTTTAAAATTCCCTGCTTGTTTGTTACTTTTCTAAATGCAGACAGGCAGGATGAGGAGGCTAGTATGTCCAACTCCAAACTAAAGAAAAAAAAACAAGTACTGCAGAGGATTCAGTTTGAAAAGAAGAGGAGGTTGTGATTTCAATTCAGTTCAGTTCAGTTCAGTTTTATTTATAAAGCCCATTATCACAAAACACAGTTTGCCTCAGAGGGCTTTACAGCATACGACATCCCTCTGCCCTTAGACCCTCACATGGTCTAAGGAAAAACAAAAACCAAAAAAACCCTGCAACAGGGAAAAAGAATGGAAGAAACCTCAGGAAGAGCGACTGAGGAGGGATCCCTCTTCCAGGACGGACAGATGTGCAATACATTGAATAATTAACATTTGATTTACAGTAATCACAAAAAAGAAAGAGAGAGAGATGCACAGCAATAACGGTAACAATAGCATGTCATATTATAATAGTGATTAGACGTAAAATTACTAAATGCACTTTATGATAGCATGTGATGTTGCGTGCAAATATTGTGGGTGTTGATAAGAGTCCCATGTGTATATTTCACATGTGTGTGTCATGCCATGGTTGCAGATCAGTGATGCTGTGTACAGCCTGGTGCAGGGGCAGTGTCAGGCCCACTATGAGGCGGTGCTGCAGAGGTGTGAGGCGTCCTGCTCCTCTCTGGAGGCCTCCATACGCACTGACATGGACCAGATCATCACCTCCAAAGAGCACGTCACCAACAAGATCAGAGGTAAGAGGGAGGTGGCCTCCTTTAATTTGATCCCTGGTTATTATGCCTCATTCAGCCTGTCTGATGGTCTGATGTTGGAAAAAAATGTATCCGGATGGAGAGTCTCACCTGTGAGTGCACATTAACTTTTCATCACAGACTGTTTGCGTAATTGAAAAAGCACCTCTGTTTTTAATCCTTTAATGGTTATTGTAACTGATAATGATGATAATAATAAAAATAGTAATAATAATAATTGTTGTAATAATAATAATAATAATTAGGTAATACTGTGAAACCATGACATTTTCTGAGGATGATGGTAAGATGGTAATAAGTTCTGTCATTGCAACTCTTTTTGTGTTTGGGACAAGATTTGGTCTTTAAGTTCTACATTGCTTTCATTACCTTACATTAACTAGAGCTTTTTTTAATTAAAACAATTATGAAATATAAACTGTAAATGTAGAAGCAGCAGACAATTTGTTAAATATGACAGGTAACAATATGATATATGATAGTAACAAAAAGTAAAATTTAAAGCCTTTTAAAATTTAAGTTTGCAGCTCTGTTTTAAAATCCAATTTTTAATTCCCAAATTAAAGACACTCAAAAAAGCTTATTAATGCATTGCTTAAATGCAAAAAGAATGAGATAATTTACAGTTGTTTATGTTAAAATCACCTACAAATACACAGTAGGTGGACATTTATTTACACACAGAATCATCTTGCATATCCCTATGAGCCATTGGCACTTAATAAAACTGGGCTCTGTTCAGTAGAAAAACACACATTTCTTCCTTTAAAAGTGACATAGTTCTGCTTAAATTACCAGTATTTTTAAAGTGACAGAACAAAGGACAGGTTTTTCCAAACTCTACATATTGACCTCCTCTTGTGTTTCTCATTCCCCCACAGAGGTGGTTCTCCCTAAAGCGGAGAAACTGCTGAAGGTGAGTATCCAGCCCTACATCAGCTCCATCCTGGACGCCCTGATGGAGCCCACCAGTCGAGGCTTCTCTGAGGTCCGCGACGTATTCTTCAGGGAGCTAGTGGACATGAGCAAGAACACCCTCAATGAGGGTACCAAGGAGACCATTGCACAGGTGAGAAGGTGGAGGGGGAGGATCATATTCTTAATAATAATAATGATAATGATAATAATAATAATAGAATAAGAAGAAGAAGAAGAAGAAGAAGAAGAAGAAAGAAGAAAGTATAGCACCTTTCATGCAGAAAATGCAGCTCAAACACACATGGGGGAGTGCTAAAAATTAAAACCTAACAATATATAGAACTATAGAATACACAGGCCCCTATGCAGTCTTACTGTGTTTACTTACACCCTGAATTCAATAGTTCAGTATTGTTTGTGAAACAGAAGTACAAATAACATAAAACTATTTGTTGTAGAAATAATCTCATCCTCCATCCCTCCTGTCCTCCTCCGCAGCACATGGAGAAGATCTCCATGCTGGCCTTCCATCCGGTCAAGATGCAGAGCTGCTATGAGAAGATGGAGCCGCTGAGTCTGGAGGGTCTGCAGCAGAGGTTTGACGTCTCCAGCCCCTCAGTGTTTGTCCAGAGGGCTCAGATCCTCATGAGAGAGGTGACACTCTAACACTGCTAGTACTTACATCCCTTTGCTTTTAAGATTGGGCTTTGATTCACTCACTTTTGGAGCCACCCTCCAGTGGCCCTTAGAGGAACTGCAGTTTTTGGCATTTGTGTTTGGCTTCATTGTTGAGCCGCTGAGGTTGCCACATGGTCAGTCCCTACAGACAGCCATGGTAAAAAGCCCAATTTACGGCAGAACCAACATGTTTACAGTCTGGAGCATATCCACAGTCATGACAACTGTACGGGGGATGATTTTTATAACTCACCCGTTCAGATTTTATTTTGACAGTCCACAAACCAGTAGGGGTTGTCACAGTGTCTACCTCCATTATTTTTATTATTATTTTGTCACAGTCAATAGCTCAATATTTTTTCATTAACATTTCATTGAACTTTTTATGGCGCACACACACACACACACACACACACACACATATATATATATATATATATATATATATATATATATATATATAAATATGATATAACAAAAAAAACATGATTAAAATATGTAAATAGTAAACATTAACAACAAAAACAAATCAAATCCATATTCCTACATAGATGTGCACCACGATGTGCACCACGATCTACTCTGATCTACAAGCAGCCGATTATCTCTGTCACCCAAAAAGTGGATGAAGTGATGCAAGTGAGTTTCATGCACATGGTGTGGGATTTACTTCAAGGTCTGTCCATGTCAGCTTTGTCCTCCATGTGGTCTCTCCACTTCACCACATATCTCTCAGTCCTGTCCAAACAGCTGAAAGAGATTTGTTCTTATGATGCAACTTTGCCAACTCTGTGAAGCACTCCCTAAAAAGAGTGCTCACTTTGTTTCCTCCAGATTCTCATTCTAGTTTGTTTTCCCACCGTTATACTGGTCTCAGTGAAGTCCCTGGTTCCACAGTGAGATATCATTTGTGGCTCGCTAAGAACATACAGCTTTGGGCAAAATCCGAGGTTAGTTCAGGTTATGTTTTTTAGTCTAAAATTCAATATTGCTGGTATGATTCCAGACCTCCTCGCTCATTATGACTTTTTTTTCCCTGTGCTATCCCATCAACCCTTTGATACCTGAGCAAACAGGCTTCAATTCTTTTAAAAGCATGGTAAGAGGGCAATGAGCAATGAAAGAAGAAACCTGGGACGACCTGGGAATAGCCCAAAAACGAGCAAAAAGTGAAATAAAATAAAATTATATATATATATATATATATATATATATATATATATATATATATATTTTTTTTTTTTTTTTTTTTTTTTTTTTAAGTTCAAGAAATTTTCCTGAAATTAGTAAAATGTTTTAAAAAAGCTTAACAATTTTTAATAATTTTGTAATATTATTTATGTTACCTAGCTTTTATAAAATAATTTGCTGAATTTCTTACAAGTTGTGAAACATGTATTACCAAAGTGCTCATTGCCTTTTTCCCATGTTTTTGAAAACAATCACTCCAACTTGCTCTGGGTTCAAAGGTTTAAGTACTTGTGTAAGGCATTTGAAAGCAGCACGAGGAAAGTGACGTCACCTCAGGTTTCAAAGGGTTAACAAGATGAATATGATTGCTATTGACTCCCATCCCTACAGAATCCCACAGGAATTCTTTGAGGCAGTTATCTAACAAACCTGTGCAAATAAAACCAAAACTGTTTGCATGGACAGACACCACTTAAAAAAATAGTTTATAACCGTTTTTGAAACTGTCTCAGCCAGAGAAAGTCTGGCAGTGCAGTGTGTTTCAAATGCAGTTTTAGTTTTAATAAAATCAGTGCAGAATGGATGAAAATCTAATAGAGATATTAAATAATTTAGGTGAAACACAACGGTTTCCACCTTGGAATGGAGATAAACGCCACTGAACATGTAGTCTGTATGTGTGTCCTACCTTCACAACAGGAACACTGTCTCAGGGAAGAGATCCAAAAGAGGGCACCCCCATAGAGAAATCACTTAATCATGACTTCCTCAGTAGGGCCCGGGGCCAGTGGAAGGGGGTCATTCACAGTTCAAGTACTCTTTGGAAACCACAGATACTTGCTCAAGTCCTACACTGTAAACGCAGTCCAAATCCTCAAAAATGATCATTATTTGAACATTTACATTTCAATGACAGTTGGGAAAACTCCAGCTCCAGCTTTTCTGATCACTTTATACACAAAGTTGTCGATATTAAGATCTTCAACGTTAATGATCCAAGGCCAAGAATGAACTTCCATTGTCAACTTCAAAATGTCCCTTTGTAGCATGAGAGAATACAGTTATAAAATGCAACTTCAAGAGCACTTGAAAATACAAATATGTAAAAATAAGGAAAAATAACATTAGCCTCAGTCCTTGTCAAAATGAGATAAATGGCATGTTAAAGTGCTAAACAGATGCTACCTGTCAATACCATTATATTGTAATCCTAAAAATTATAAATACATGCTTGAACAATCAAAGAGCCAATTTTACAAATTTCCTAAGATGCGATCTTTAAGTTTGCCACCAAGAAGATAGTTTGAGTGTGTTTTCTGACTACAAAATAGCTGTTACGTTATGTTTTGCTTTCTCAGAACTGAGATCTTAAATTCCTTTCAAAAAAAACCCCCACTAAAACCTGCTTAAATCTGGCTATTGTATTTAATGGGAATGGTTAAAATCAGCATTCATACTCAGGATGAAAGGACTGCAGCACACACAGGTATATGTCAGCTCCAGCTCCGATTGGCTTTGATCAGTACTTCTTGGGACATGCAACTTTGTGCCCTTTTTGCGGCGTGATCCAATGATGTGCTGTCACAAAATACCATCTGTCTCCGCCCAAGCAGCGCTCAATCATTGTTCAAAATTAGTTAGCACCGAGTTTGAGAAGGTTTGAAGGATTTGGTTATTGGTTAATGGATTTGGTTAATAAGAGAGTAGATGGAGAACTGAAGCCGGTAACTGCTTTTCCATCGGAACGGGCTGTCTGATGGTTAAACAAAGTAGTGAAAATTCTTCATATTTAGCGTACACTTAAAATGTTATTGATTTTTTAGGTGGCTAAAATGCACTTTGTTGCTGTCGCCTTCACAGCAGTACATTGCATAGCTCCCGTGGCAGTACTCCAGCCTGTAAATCCAAACAGAGAGCCATCCGCCATGCACTGTATTTGATACACTGACTAACAATAAGCGCCACATTCAAACCCACTTTAAAAAAAATCAGAACTATCCCTTTAACAGATTGATTAGAAGGCCAGATCTGTGCTGGGATGCTCCGTTGGCCCAGTGGAAGTGTTGGGAGAAAGCAGAACGAAGGCTAATCTATCGTTTGTAATGGAGAATATGCAGGAAGGCTCTGACAGCACAGGGCAGCACCAACACTGATATACTGTTTTACTCGCAGCGTGTGAGGCAGAGATAATGCAGCTCCTTCCTTCCTGCTGCTATCAGAGTTTACAACCAGCTCTGCTGCCAGCTGACCACACACACCAAAACTGACAGTCATCACTCATGTAATATCAGTATGCACCAAACCATGCATCCTCAGTGCAGTAATGTGAATTCAGCCTGTCTGTTTATTACATATTGTTTTTTTGGTTTGTTTCTACTGTTGCTTATTATATTACTTTGTGTTTTTTTCAGAAAGAATTATCTATTCTCATCATGCTGCTTTCTACTGGTTTCTAACTTGTTAGCTGGGGCACCTCACACACACACACACACACACACACACACACACACACACACACACAAACAAACAAACAAACAAACAAACAAACAAACACACACACACATATGTGTACTCACTGTGCGGTATCATGATGTTCTTTGTGTCCAGTTTCAGTCAACGCTGTTTTCCAGAAACTCTGTTAACCCTTTGAAATCTGGAATGACATTGTTTTTTTTGTGCTGCATTCAGACGAAACATGAGTAAATTGGTTTTATTTATTTATTTTTAAAATTGTATTTATTCAGTATTTTATCTATCTATAAATTTGTTTTTTTGTCTTGTTTTGTTAGCTTTTTTTTCTTTTTTCCCTAAATTTCAGGTTATTTCCTCCCTTGTTTTTGAAAGAAATCAAGCCAGTTCACTGCAGTTTGAGACTTAAACATGAACTTTAGTGTTTCCTTTCTAATAGTTGATGTATTTTTAGAACAGGAGAAGAAATCCCGTGGTGTGAGGTAATGTCATTTACTTCCATGTCAGTTTACTTTAAAGAAACAAAGTACTGTTGCTTCCCTCTGCTCAGAGTCAGTGGAGAGGTTGAACAGGGTTCAGCTTGTGCTGACGGCTGCAGGCAGGGTGGAACTGTGGGGAGGTGAGCGCCCTCCAACGGGTTATTCAGTAAAGTAGGAGAACAGAAAATAAGAGGAGATCAAATTTGTGTCCAGGCACATCAAGGGACAGAGACAGCGTGATGGGGAGAGTGCATTTCTATATTTAAACCTTTGATTGCATGGACATTGTATAGGATATTCTTACCTATATCAGTCAGTATGTGACAGTCACCACTTACATATGTTACAAAGTTTGAGCTGCAGATTATAATATTGCAATAATTCTCCTCAGAATATACTGTTGTAATAACAGAAAAAACATATCAATAATACCAAAAGAAATTGAGAAGAAAGACTTGAATTTGTTTACATGATAAGGGTAGCAATACATTTAAAAAAAAAAAACAAGAAACTGGAATAATAATTATGAATGGAAAGATCTTGTGAGTGAAATATATGAAATGAAGAAGAAACCAAACGCATCTATTTAAGGAAAGATGGGAGAAATACATTATGTATGTAACATAAAGGACTTTTTTTTTCCTTTTCTTATTCTCTATTTGTCTCACCTGCTAACTTATAAAAACATAAATGTATCATGTAACATAAAATTGCTCTGTTTATCAACCCATGAACTTTGAATGAATTGTGAACTGTGAATGATTTATGAACTCACCTGAAAGGTTCATTATTATGTGTTTTTGTGTGTGTGTGTGTGTGTGTGTGTGTGTGTGTGTGTGTGTGTGTGTGTACGTATAACCATTTTATATGTTATTGGCTTATTTGTATTTGTTTATTTCACTTGAAAATGTTTATTTAAAAACTTGCAAATCATTTCCATTTATCTTTTCCTGATACATATCAACAACAGTCAATCAAATTTGGTAACACTTTCTGTATGTGTGTGTGTCCACAGCAAATGGACCATGCAGTGTACACATTTGAGCAGATCCTTCATCAGAGTCTGGAGTCTCAGGGTACAGAGGAGCTCTGCAAGACCATCCAGCGCTGCCAGGACCGAGTCATTAAGGTAAAACACACACACACACACACACACACACACACACACACACACACACACACACACACACACACACACACACACACACACACACACACACACACACAGCAGACTTGTAGGTCATCATAATGGAAGCAGAAAGATTACACTGGACCGCTGTCCTTTCTGACTGTCAACAATAGCTTCATTTTATTAAAGTGCCCCAGTAAGCCACAATAGTGTGACAGTGCAAAGCTTCTTAACAAAAGTCTTCACAGCCCGACGTTTTCCAGCAGGAAAATGATACTTAATGGAAACACAGTCATCTCGCAATTGTGTTTTATCGACATTTCGAAAATATCACTTAAATTTTACACAGGTCTAATGGAAACCAGCCCACTGATGTTTGCATAAGGTCAAATGTAGCAGTGTAGGCTATGTAATGTAAGGCATGCAGTAAGGTGCCTATTGTAGTTGACCATATAAAGATATCTGTTGCAGCTTGTCTCTAAAGTAGAAGTTGCAATTAGAGTGGTCTGAAACCTGAGGATGCTGCTCAGAGGAATTACTTTTACATACATTTACCTCATTTTTTGAAACTTTGGCCAAGTTTCATATAAGCATCCGACATTGTAAAATTATATACAGACAAAAGAGTTAATGTATTTATTTACACTCCACCACTGGTGAAGTGTCCTGCTCTGGTGTCAGCTGTCATTTTGAAAGAGGAGATAGCACCTTTTAGTTTTGAAAAGAAGCAGAAGAAAATTCTTAAAAGACTGCTGTGGTGGTAATAATAACTTTTCTGTGTTTTTTTTTTTTTCTACTTTTTTTTCCGGATCAGAAATTTGACTATGACAGCAGCACAGTGAGGAAGCGTTTTTTCCGTGAGGCTCTCCTCCAGATCTTCATCCCCTACATGCTGAAGCAGCTCAGCCCCTCCTGTGCCTCAGTGAGTCTCACAGCACTATGTCTCGTAAATCTCAACATTAATGGAAATATATTAATTAAGTTATTATTTTAGAATATCCAAAAATGTGTTAGCAATAATATTTGTGTGTTCTCTGTGCAGCCTTAAACTGTACCAGGTGTTGTGTTTGTTTTTTTTTTCATTTCATCTAGTTCCAGGTGAAGACATAATGACATGTAGTAATACTGTGTGTCCAACAGATGGCAGTGTGACCATCTAGATTCCACTACCCTCATTGGTATTTGGAGAAAACCTTTGATAAAATGAGACAAAAAAAAAACATATACATTTAAAAGTGATTTTCCTAAATATGTCACATCCTGTGACATTAAGAAAGAGATATATAACGAGAAAAGAAAAAAGAATGGAATTGAGATGCTAAAATCTTTTAACTGTTGTTGTGATCGCCAGGAGCTGCCGCGCTTCCAGGAGCTGATCTTTGAGGACTTTTCCCGTTTCATTCTGGTGGAGAACATCTTTGAGGAGGTGGTGCTGCACTCGGTCATGAAGGACATCATGATGGGTCAGTCCTTTATTTCTCCTCCTGTCTGTTTTTGCACTCACAAAGTCATCATACAGTGGATCTGGATTCAGCGTTACTGAGCTCTTTGGTTATTACTGGGTGGAAAATGTAATCGGGAGCCAATCAAAAACAATCCTTTTTGTCTAACTTAAATTGAAAAGAAAAAAAAGAAAAAGTCCCCCCTTTAATTTATTATTTGTATATTTTTTAATAATTTCTGACAATACAAAAACTTGTACATATATATACATATATACATTACAGTGTTCCGATTTCTGACAACGTTTGAACCTCTTCTATCTGCAGCTGTGAAGGAGGCGGCAGTCCAGAGAAGACACAACCTGTACAGGGACAGCATCGTCCTCAGCAACAGCGACCCCAGCCTGCACCTACTGGGAGAAAACCCCTCCATCGACTGGGCCGGGGAGTACGGAGGAGCTCAGGAGGAGGCGGATGGAGCAGGGGAGGACTCTGAGGGTGATGCTCAGGGTGAAGGTGGAGACTCCCAGAAGAGGAGGAGGATGAAGCAGGTAGTGTCTATGATCCAGGTGGAAGGCTCCCCAGTCCTGCCAAACGAGTCATGTGTGGAGGTGCCCGGCGTAAATGACATCCCAGAGGAGGAAGGAGAGGAGGAGACAGATGGAGAATCTGATGGTAAATCTGACGAGAATAAATCTGTGAGTCCCAAAGCTTCAGAGAACCCTCTGGACATGTCAAATGGTTCAGTCTTGAAGGAAGAAGCCAAACCAGACAAGCAGGGGAAAGAAGAAGTCCCATCTGAGGTTAAATCTGCTCCAGAAAGTGCTCCAGCCGTAGAGGAGAAAGGTCCAGGAGGGGATAGCATGCCCGTGGTGGGGCAGCAACCACCCTCCAACCAGGAGGAGTTAGAGGAAGCACTGCCGCCACCACCACCGTCCGAGGAAATCCCATCTGAAGCTACAGAAGCGACTGCAGAGAACCTCCCAGACGCCACATCTGACTTCCCTGCTCCTCCACATGACGACAGCGGCTTCCAGTCTCCCAGCAGTGAAGGAGCGGAGGACGAGGAGGAGGATGTGGCCCTCAGTACAGAGGCCCCACAGCCCTCAGAGGAGCACCTGGCCCCCAACACAGAGGCCGTTCAGCCCTCAGAGGACAAACCAGCCCGCAGCGCAGAGGCCCCACAGCCCTCAGAGGAGAACCTGGCCCCCAGCGCAGAGGCCCCACAGCCCTCAGAGGAGAACCTGGCCCCCAGCGCAGAGGCCCCACAGCCTTTAGAGGCGAACCCGGCCCCCAGCGCAGAGGCCCCACAGCCTTTAGAGGAGAACCCGGCCCCCAGCGCAGAGGCCACACAGCCCTCAGAGGAGATCCCAGCGGCAACGGAGACCAAAACCAGTGACTCTAAGACCAGAGACCAGTGATGTAACCATTTTCTAAATTGATTTCTTCTGTTATTGTTTTGTTTATTTGACAAAGATTGAAAGACTCTTCATGCTGTTTTAACCACATCCATTTGCAGTTCTGCACCATTTTCAGGCACAGCCATCCCGTGCAGCAGATAATTTTCACCGAGCAGGGCTCAGGTGCCATTGTCATTTTGTCAAATTTTGTTTTTCTGTATCGTTTTCCCGACTTTGCATCTGACAGAAAATTCTCAGCAGACTCTGAGCTTTCAGTCCTCTTCAGTTCCACACATTAGTTTCTCTTCACCTGGTAGAAATGTGAGCACAGCGGGTGACCTCGAGTCCATAATGGTGTGTTACAAACATGTGACAAGTTGTAAGAACACTGCAGTGGAGGAGGTGTCTTTGGTGAAATGGATTTAGTAGAAGTGCATCTTGTTGAACTACTGTGTAACCTTCAGAAATTAGATTTTTTTTTCAGCATTCATTGGTGTACATACAGTTAATGGACACTCACTTATTAGTTGACAGAAACTACTTTTCAAAATGTGCAAAAATCTTAAAAGTCTTTTTTCCCCACCATTACAGTCCATATATCGTCAGGATGCACACACTGACATCTGAAGACTTTATTTTGTGTTAGTGGGAATAACGCTATTTAGAGTTTGTCCCTTAATAAAGTAAGCTTTTGTATATTATGTATAAATAGTTGTATGGACTGGGGAGCTACCAAACTGTCATTTTTACAAAATTTTATATAATTTCCTAAGTGCCTTACCTGATCTGTCCACTCCCTATTTTATTTATTATTCAGCACCCCCTCTCTTTCTTGTCCTTTGTACTTTTAGATTTCTTTTACTTGTGTGATACATATGACTGTTATTGATAATAAATGATTATCAATTAAATATTATCAGTTTGTTGTGGTGGTCTTTTTTGTAACTATTCGAGAGAGTAGTAGTTTTTATGTTTCTGCAACGCCAATAGCGGAGATTTTGTTTTCTGGTTGTCCGTACTATTTCCCATTCTTGTGAGCATGATATTTCAAGAATATCTAGTGGGAATTTCCTCAAATTTGGACAAATGTCCACTTGGACTCTACAGTGAAATGATTAGATTTTGGTGGCCATAGGGCAAAGGTCTAGGTCACCGTGGCCTTGTCTTTCTCATTCATGTGAATGCAATATCTCATAGAAATGTTGACAAATTTGCCTAAATATTCATTTGGCCTTGTAGCTCCTGCAGCATCATGAGGGAGCCAGTTCCTACTGACAAGCATATAGCCGTAGCATCATGTGACCTAGAAAAGCCAAAAAAGTGCGTCTATTGCAGTTTTGTGAAATACGGCTTTCTCCAATCACCTGAAATACCACCTCACGTGAGCGTAAAGACTTTTTTGTAATAAATTTGTTTGTTTTTTAATTGATGTGTTTCCATTAGTTGTATTTTATATCTGCAGTTTATACTGTGCAATTTGCAAGTCTTGTTATCTTGAATTTGATAGGTCAAGAACACCTTGGGGGAATTTTGTCAATTTTGACAAAAACAGCCACTTGGACTCATGAATGAAATGATTAAAATTTGGTGGTCAAAGGTCACTGCAACCTCACAAAACACGTTTTTGGCCAAAACTCAAGCATTCATACACTTAATTATGACAACATTTTGCACAAATGTCCAATAGGATATAATGATCACGTAAACATTTTAAATCCAAAAGGTCAATGGTCAACCTTACTGTGACATCATAATGCTCTGCAAATACACTTTTCTGTCCATTACTCAACTTCAAAGGCCAGAAGGGGAGACATTTGATCAAATACTGAATTGGTGACACTGATCTTGGTTGTCGACCTTGAAGCTGTGCTGACTGAATAAGTTTTCTGCGCTGCCGTGGGGAAGATGTGTGTGAAGCATCCTTGCATCAACCTACAGGATGCTGCCAGCAGCTACACCAGTGGTAACTTTACCATTAGTAAAGAGTTCATTGACCTGGGCAGGACAGGCTTTGCAAATGTGTAATGTAAAGAATGCATCAAGAAGCAGTGCATATGCTGTGTGTATCTACCATAAACAGTTAAGTCACATAATGCAGTTTATGCCACAAGAAACTACTGAAGAGTTATCTATGAGAGGTATTACACTTACCTACTGAAATGAGATCTCTTGTGGTGTGCTTAAGTAAAGCCTAATTATAAAACTTCTTTTTATAGCAAAAAGCACTCGTGAAAAAATGCCCCCTGTGATTATTATACTAATGTATACCAATCATCATATCTTTTTTGATGTATGAGTAAGTTAGCAGGCTGGCTTTTAATTGTTGTAGTTGGACAAGGTGGAGTTAATTTTAAAATAATTCACTAGTAGTTTAATCTACAACAATGCCCCATAATTTATAAATTCAAACCTGAAAACTCGGCAAATTGGCCTGATTTCTTTCAAAAAATACAGGAAGCGGAAGTGAGCAATTTAAGAAGAAGTGACTCAAAAACCAGTATGAAATTGGTGAAAAGTACAAATAAATTACCAGATTTATTAGTAAGTAAATCATTAAATAAATAGAAAAATATAAGTAGGTGTTTGTTTTTAAATCAAGAAAATGACCTGGGAAAAATGCCTAAAAACATTCTAATAATGGACCACAATTTTGAATATAAACATTTTTTTAAAAACATTTTTTGGAACATTTCTTATCATTTCTACATTGCTCATTGCCTTTTTCTCCCGTGTTTCTGAAAAAAAAAAACCCTCAGGGCTCAAAGTTTTAAATACTTGTGAAAGGTGTCTGGAAGCAGTACAAGGAAAGTGATGTTACTCCAGTTTATAAAGGGTTAGCCATAGCTTTCAGGTGAATGTAGTCGTTAGAAAAATACCACAAAAGAAAATAAGAGTTTAGGTTCCCAAAACAAAACTACATTTGAAAATGTGTTGCATAAGGATGAGTACTTTGCTGTGGATTTTTTTAGCCCAAAAAATAGCTTTGTTATTTTTTAAGAGATTGAGAATTAAATAACTAGAGTGAAAAACAATAAAACTAATTTATATATATATATATATTATATTTATTTATATATATAAAAATACAATATATATTATATATATAGATATATATATATATATACATATCTATATATTCCCCACACTGAGAATTAGTCGGGTTTGTCTTTGAACGCGTCTCATCTTCGGCGGCACCTGAAGGCGGCACGGAGGGGGGATGCAGCGTGTTGACGTCACGCCTACGTGACTGTGCCACAGCTCAGCAGCAGAAGCCCCAATCATTCAGCCAGTCAACGGTGTGCATCCATATTGTCAGCCTGAGGTGGAGAGCAGACACCCTGCGGCAAACACACTCGAGGCTCCGGACAACCACAGCCGTCTGCACCGCCTCCTGAACTCTTTTCCTATGTTGTCGACATTTTTTCCGCTTTCCTGAGTCCTCTCCTCCCTCAGCACCAGGGGATGGAGGAATGAGCAACACCGACTCCCCTCCGCCGCCGCTGCCTCCTCCTCTGCCTCCTGCTCCTCAGTCGGTCGGTCTCCGTGTCCCCCTTCAGCCGAGCTGTGTCCAGGATGCGGATCCCGCTGCTCGGCCAGGCTGCGGTGTTTGCGGCCCTGTTGGCGCTGAGCACCTGCCTGACAGGTAAGGAACTGCTGCTACCTGTCTATTTGTCAGTGTGTCTGTCATACTCAGGCTGGTGGGCCTCCTGAACTGTCGCGCATCACCCTTTAACCCTTTCTTACATAGACTATATTACCAATCCCCAGAGAAGATTTTTTTTTTACTGTAACGTGGCTGTTGCAATTGAGTGTACATGTGTTCCTCTGTCAGAAGTTTATGGTGACCTCAGCTATGGGGGCTTTGTCTGTATTGTGTAGGCTGTATTAATTTATTCTCTGGAAGAGCCTCATTGCCTCTAATATGACCCAATGATATTAAGTGCTAATATTGATGATCTCCTGTGGTTATACAGTATATTTCAGTGAGGTTGGTGTGTTTATGGTTCTCAGCTTAGTGAGTCTATCATGACCTTATCTTGCCCTATATCGTATAGGGGAGAGTGGGGATGGTTGAAACACCTTGTATTCCCCGAGTAAGATTTATTGTTGAGGAGGCTGTATGTTATATGTAACACAAGTGGCTGACGCTGTTGTATTACATGTCATACCCACTATTCCTCTTTTTCTTCCACAATGCCAGTATGCTATTTAAAATCACACACTGCAGCGACATGATGATTTTGTTTGGTCCTGAGTAAAAATGCAATGACAGTGTAAAGAAGGGACTTATAGCAGCCCTTAAGCACACTCTATGTGTAAAGATGACTTATATGTCTGTCTGTGGACAGATTTTGTCACCGTGACAACATGCAACTTCTGCATCTTGTACGCTTGGGGTGCTCACACTGGTTGTTGCAACGCTGCTGCAGAGCTGCCTGCTGCTGTAGAGCTGCCTGCTGCTGTAGAGCTGTTTGCTGCTGCAGAGCTGCCTGCTGCTGTAGAGCTGTTTGCTGCTGCAGAGCTGCCTGCTGCTGTAGAGCTGTTTGCTGCTGTAGAGCTGCCTGCTGCTGTAGAGCTGTTTGCTGCTGCAGAGCTGTTTGCTGCTGTAGAGCTGTTTGCTGCTGTAGAGCTGTTTGCTGCTGGAGAGCTGCCTGCTGCTGTAGAGCTTCCTGCTGCTGTACATACTGCATTTTCACAATTAAAAACCAATAGTCCACTCTTTCATGAAGCTGTGCAAGCTAATGTATTGTAGCAGGATGGATCACAAACACTAAAATGGCATTCGTCCTCTGCAAAAAAAAAAAAAAAAAAAAGAATGTTTTAATGTCTAAATTAAGAACTAAATCAACAACCCGAATAGCCAAATATTTGAGTCCAGCCATGCTGTGGCTGAGAAGCGCTGCTCACGCAGGCAGTGATGCTGCTCTAACCTGTTTACACAGGCACCGAAATAAAGAGCAACAGGTTACACAATGCACATGTATTGCTCTTGCATGCCGTGTGGCCCTGTTGTTATGTAAGTTTTGCAATACTGTCATAACTACAAGTGTTCCTCTTTCTTTTAAGCTCATTGTATATAGTGCACAGCATGCACCAACAGAGCTCAGTCTCTAATCTCTACTGGTGGAACTTAGTAGCTGAGCTGAAAGACACATCTAGTAATGGAGGGAGAAGTTACAGGACTGTGAACAGCTGGTGGCCAGCAGGCAGAGAGAGACTGGAGAATAATGGCATCTTGGTGAATTAAGGATTTATTTTGACCAAACCGGAGCTGTTTTTTGTTGAAACAGTGGACTTACTAATTAGATTCCTAGCAAGAGTAACCAAGATGGTTTGGATAAGTCATATATTGTTTTTGTCGAGTTTCAATGACTTATGATCTACAGCAAGTTAACGAGGCCTATCAAAACATGTACAGTTGTAATTCTCTGTTTAATAAGGAAAATAGGTGTGAGAACATTACTTTTCTTAACATTTTGTGGGTTTCTATTGTGTATTCATGACGGAAAAGATGACAGTGAGTAGCACACTCATACCCCTTACTGCATACCCCTTTGAAAGGCTCTGAATACTTCGAATGGATGGAGGAACTGGAACAGAACGGTTCCATGTTAGTAGTATGAGATATTAATGTGAGCCCATGTTTGTATATTACAACCAGTAAAACCAGTGTCATTATAGTCATTGTAGCTTGGTGCCACCCAGTGACGAATGCTGTTGCGTCTGGCCGGGAGAGTCTTCACCAGAAATCACATTAGGCTGTGTGGTGGGAAATGGATGATTCAGTTCCAGAGAAGCGGATGGAACACAATGTTTTCAGGGCATGTTAGTGGGTAAGATGTGGTGCCATGGCGTCAGTTATCATAGCAGAGGTGTTAGCTGTGGTCTGGCTCTCCTCACAAACACATTCTTGCTGTCAGAGCTGAAGAGCTGTCCGTCACCAACCTGAGGGACCGTGTAATGTCACGTTTTTTCCTGAGATTCACACATACCCCCCCCCCCCCAATTAAGCCATTTATTATGTTCATCAACAAAGTAATGTGAGCAAACTCTCTTGATATCCCACCACAGCACCAGGCACAGTGTTTTAGTCCGTAATTTGACATTTCTGTATGAAACAGGACACACTGAAACACTGAAACAGGGACACATTACATTCTTTAATGCAGAGGGAACCATCCTGATCACTAACTGACGGGCACAGCTCTGAAATATAGCCAGGATGTTTAAAATACACTGAAATACAAATAAAAAAATTCCAATAAACAAATAAATAAAGAAATGTTACAAATAAAAACAAGACATGCAAAGTATTTATTGAAGAAAATGAATAATGAATATTTTTTAAAACATTTGCATGACTAAATACATAGGCGCCCCCCCACCACAACCAACAGAAACAAAAACAAACATTTTTATTATCATATAAATTATTTATATAATTTGATAGCCAACTAGTGTAGTAAAATTATTTACTTTTTCTGTCCACTTAACACATTTTGCTGCACTGAGAGACTGAGGTGAGAAACTGTCTTCAAAACCTTTGTGTATTAGATAAAACAAATATGGACAAAGTTTTCCTTTGGGGACATACTTTAAAAATGAAAAAAGAAATCACAGTATATTGCAATACATGTTATACATGTTATTGCAATAATGATAATAATAATATTAATAATAATTACAACTATTTATGTAGCACCTTTCAAAACAGTGCAGCAAAGTGCTTGACAAAATATTCAAAATAATATATGAAAAAAGCATATTTTTTAAATCGCAATAATGTTGTATTGTGATAATAATGTATCAAGGGGCAGCTTTAAAATACTGTGAACAAAATCTTTGACAAGAAGCATTTATTACAAGGCCCACTTACTTTTTCTAAGTGTCATCTCATCTTCATCAGTGGCTGGAGTCACTGGGGTATCATCAGCATGATTTAGCTGTTACCACATGACCTGAGTATGAAATGTCAATCATGTTGTTTCATATAGATAGAAACAAATGAGGAAGAAAACTAGATCTTTTCTGTACATTAAGTGATGCACTTGTGCTTACATGTTTGTATTATTAAGTACTTCGTGCTGTCAAATTAATTCATTTAATGGATGAACTGAGGTTTGTTTAATTTGCAGAAACAGCAGACTTCCACCGATCAATAGGAAACTAATCCATAGCAGGTTTTAGTGGCTCTGTGAGCAGAAGCAGACCTCCAGAGACAGAAACAGTACAGTATGTGAAATTCTATAAAAGGCCAGCCTAGTCCAGGCTCAGTCCTGGTGACTCAGTCCTGGACTCTTACAGTCTATGGTCTAGACTCACACACACCTGTGAGAGTATTATGTTGCAACGGTGTCTGTGACGTCTGGCCCCACGCTCCGTGTCCTGTCTCCTGGCTCGCTGCGGCGGTGCTCCTATTATGATGCTTCATGCTCACCTTGATGAATTCTTTTTTTTTCTTTATTGTAAAGGTTTGTTATTGACCTACTTTGCTCTCGGAGTGTGTGTGTGTGTGTGTGTGAGAATTCAAACATCAGTCCAGAGTCTGCTCTTAAGGCTGTTATTGCAGTGGTTTCCTCCTGGGGGCTGAACTATCTCGGTTACGGTGAATTGAAAGCAGAGGCATTTGAGGACAGATTTGCATGAGTCTCACTGAAGGTGGTCGAAGGAATGAAAGAAGGAGGCTGTGTTTATGGGGTAAAACAAGGCTGCTACCGTTGGAAAAGTTTGAGCAAAATGGCACCAGCTATCCCACTTTTATCCCATATTTTGACGTGATAAATGACAAATTAGTGCACGTTAATCAGAGTATGCACAGCTGCATGTAAGCCAGCATATTAGAGGAATAATCATGTTATTACCCATGTAAACAACTTTGTATGAATATTGTCTTTTTTTAGAATGAGTGCAAAAACTGGAATATTTTGTGTGTTAACGTAGTCAATGTGGTAGTCCGTCTCCTAATACTTTTTAACTTCCGTTCCCTGTCTGTGTCTCTCAGCTTCAAAGCCTATTGGTTTCTACTGAAGATTTTAATCTGTTTACCTTTTGAACGACTAGCAAATTGGTTTGATTTCTATCAAAAATGTGGAAAAAAGGCAATGAGTACCTTGGTCAGAAATGTTCCACAAATTGCAAGAAATTAGGAGATTAACAGAATTATTTTTGAAAAGCCAGGGCTATATTTGTTACTATCATGATTGCATATTTAATCTAAAAAAATATTACCAATCACTTTTTCCTGGTATGTTCATTTTTTAACTTTTTTAAAACTAATTTGTAGGTAATTTTGTTGTACTTTTTACTATTTTCCTACTGTTTTGGGTGATTTCTTCTTTCATTGCACATTGCCTTCTTACCATGTTTCTGAGAGAAATCAAGCCGATTTGTCCAGGTTTCAAAGGGTTAAACACCTCTCAAATACATAGTCCCATTACTAAGAAAGGCCTAGTAATTTCCTAAACCAACTTGCCACTGCGTTTTTTAGCAGACGTTACTCAAACAGGAGAAAATAGTGCATTTGTTTGGGACTTTTTTGAGCGGCGGATTGATCCACGTTTGGTGCATAGTGAGTATTTGTGGCAGCAAAACAGTATATGTGTAAATAAACTACAGTGTGTTTGTTCATGCCGTTGAAGTAACATGTCAGCCAGTGCAACTGTGTGACTGTTATGTGTTTTAAATGGTTCAGTCACTGAGCTCTATGGCAACCCTTTATGACGGAAAAGTGGTCATTTTAGATGTATATGTTTACAAAGAAATAGTTCCAAGAAAGACCTGGTTCATGACCTCAGATGACGTACCTGCAATCAACTGTGTGCACACAAAGAATTTTGGAATATTTTAGTGCTGCCCCTTGAAAGTCGAATCATCAGTCAGAGACCCTCAGTTGACTGAAACTGCTTCAAGTCAAGCAGTCTTTTTTAGTGCAGTGTACCTCTGGGAATGTTTTGATCCCAGATTTTGCTGCGGAGTAATTGTTCTTGACTTTCATGCTACTCTTTGCACCTTCTGACAAGCTGGACCAACACGTAGAGAGAGAGAGACACAGCACGTTAAGGTGAGGAAGTGCAGATTTACAGCTCACAAGTTAATAAAAGTCTGGAATTTATTGATATCTGGTGTTGGCAAAAATTGTGTTGCACATTAGTGATCCATTGTTAGCCCCGTTAACTTGTTTACTATCTGATGTGAAAGCCGCTGTCAGGCTGAATATTCAGCTGAGCCCGTTCAGACTTTAGATCTCTGTACAGTAAACAATACAAATCGTCGAATTTTTGTATTTAACAGCCAAATCCAATTTGACTGGCATAATTCAGTCAGGCACAGCCCTAGAGTAAATGTACTCATTATGTAATGGTTACACTGGCTGACAGGACAGTCCCTGAGATGAGTCTCGAGCAAGTTTCTTTTTTTTTTCTTTTTAATTTAGTTAATTCAGTTAAGGGTTTTAGAGGTGGAGGTTTGGGCCTCTGGCTGTGCTGCAGTCCCTGATGAGCTGAAACCAGGCTTCCACTCAGGCTATTAAACCACACATAACCTGATTAGAGCCTGTGTTGTGTGAAGGAGGCCAGTGCTGCTGTAGCTGGAGACTCAGCCTCCCGAATGCTCTGCACTGCTACTCTGCATGGGTCCAGGCTCTGCTGAACACATGGCCTCTTATTTTCAGAGAACAACACTGATAAAATACAAAAAAATATATTTTTTCTTGTTTTAAGTGAAAAGTTTAACATTTTCAATTTTGCCTACCAGTTTATAGGTTTAAAATTGGGGTGTCTTTTCTATGCTTTTATAATTTAGATAAATCTATGATATGTAAACATAGTCATCAGCAGAAGCTCTGACAGTTTGTTCAACACCTTGGTTATTAATTAGCATAAACTAGTAGGACAGCAGAATCAGCAGCAGCAGTAAAACTTAGTAATTCTATGATTTACATTTAGGGATGAGGATCGGAATCCAGTTCTACTGAGGACCCAGCTCCCTTTTTTTCAAAACTTACCAAAACTTTTTTCGAAGCTTATCAATACTGTTGTTGAGTCTCATGGGTCCTGTAATGCAACATTACATCTCGAGTCAAGTCACGTCATTTAAATCCAATTGCTGGTTCGCATACATCAATTCTACAAATTAAACCTAAATGCAGTACCCTGACTAGTAATCCAATGTTGGAATTGGCAGGATAAGAGCTAGTTAGCTAAATTAACAAGGTTCCAAAAATTTCATTGTGATGTGTTCAAGGTCGGCTCAGTAAAATGACAATAAGGCAAGGGCAAATAAAATGTCATCATGCTGTGTTCAAGTGTAACATCAAAATAAAGAAAATCTAGTTTTTGGCGCGAAACTTGAATAATACAGTTGTTTTGGGGGGGGGGGACTTGTTTTCCCAGCAATGTAAAAGAAGCAGTAACTGGTTAAGCAATAAAGACAAAAGCAGTTCTGTTAAAAACATATTATCGCCTTGTCTTTCCACCAAAAAAATAGAAAAATATCGATAGAGGCATCGATAAAGAAGTCAATATCAATAAAAGCCAATGATCCCCATCCCTATTTACATCCGGGAAAGATCTCTTTATAAGCCATGTTAGCAGTGTAGCTCTCAGAGTGTCACTTTGTTAATGAGTCCATCACTTTGGTCCAAACTATAATATCTATGATGTTGTGTTGCCTGCTGTAAACATATTTATTTCTGCTGTGAAGTTTAGCATTTTAACATGGGGGTCTATTGATTTCTGCTTTTTTAGCTAACCTCAAGTGGCCATTCATAGAGCTTCAGTTTTTGGCACCTCTACATTGGCTACATTTTTCAGCCTCAGAGGTTGTCGTTTGGTCTGCATACATGTATACGGCAGGTTGAACAGCTGCCCCTCTGGTGTGGTCATAACAGCCTGTCGCTGAACTCTTCTTTTTTTTTGCTATAGAGATGACAGTGGACTTAAGGAGGAGCCCCCAAACACTGACTACCCCGATCACATACACAACAACACTGTTTCTGGGATCCGCCATCTCCCAGAAGGTCCAATAAATACTCCAAGGCCGAGCAAAAGATATAAGTGTGTTGCCAGGTCAGCTTGTTCACCCTGCCTCGGGAGCTGCTGATCCGGTTATGCTCCTCAATAATCCAGTCTGTTGTCTGCACATTCATCAATGTCTAGTTCAGATCAGCCACCATACATCACCGGAGCAGACTATGATGTATAGTCAGACTGCAGAAGAAATTCTTGGTAACCTGCCCTCCATTCAGTATGTATGTAGGGGGTAAACCATGGATGTATAGAGAAAAGTGGATAGAGTGTTGGAGGCAGGGCCTTGTTCATTTGTATGAACGTTGCTCAGTGCCGCATGAAGCCAGAATCGTTTAGCTTTTGTGTGTAAAATAAATTCAGTGATCGACACTGCTATTGCATCATTGGGCCCATAGCAGCAGACGCACCAGAAACTTCCAGCGGCAGAGCAGGCAACTTCTGGTTTAGCCCTTTGCAAACTTAAACAGCAATGAAATAATTTAATTGCAAAACTCTTTTACACTTTTGATGTTATCAAACTGAAAGCATCAAGTCCTGATAGTGAAATATGTCATTTTGTGGGATTGTGATGTTTAAAAAATGTACAATGTTACAATCCTTGTGCAATAAGCCTGTGACACTGAAGCATCCACTGACTTCCATTGGAGATGATATATATGCAGTTTAAAATGCATATCTTTTTTGGCATGTACATATCATCATGTCAGTATAATGCTACATACTGTATATACTGTGTAAACATGTATACATACATATACAGTACTTAACCACCCACTCCATGTATTCATTATTTATACCTTTGCAATATTTATACTGTTTACTATTTACAGAAACACATATCTTGCATATGGACATTTTGCTTTGGTGTTTGTTCTATATATTTTTACCTCCCCCTATTTTGATACATAGTGCCTACTTTATCTTTATCTGCTCAGCTTTGTTGTCCTTGTTCTGAGCAGTTGTCTCTTTATGTGTAAGTACATCGAAAGTAGTGAAAGAAAAATGAGTCAGATTCCTTGTATGTGCACACATACATGGCCCTGCATAGAGGAGAATTGCAAATCATTTCACCATGTCAGCTTGATATTTAGTGCTCTTTGCTGATTGTACATTTTGAACCACATTGCAGTGGAGGACGGATGGTTTATGTCTCTCTCAGTCTGTACATTTCTGCGTTAGTTGCATTAGTTGTATCGGATCAGTAGAGGTTCTACAAATCATTAAATTCAGTAAATCAAACTAAAGTACCCATGTGCCAGTACTGATTTACTGATGTGAATAATAATCACTAATCAGTTTAGTCCTGCTTAGCATTGGTCTGTAATAAAATTATTTCAGACAAGAGCAGCAGTTTATTATTCTATTAATGTAATTAAATCTTGTGCAGACCACTGTGTAGGAGTTGGCAACTGAATCAATGATATGAGAGGCAAACCTTTTTTTGTCTCTTTGTGTATCCCATTTTGAATAATTTTCATCCCCTCTTGTAATTTTGAGGGTTTTCTGGGTCTGTGAACAAAGAGCAGGTGTGTGTTTTTTTGTGTTTTTTTTTTGTTCCCCTCCACAGCACTGTGTTGAGTTTGAGTTTCAGGGTGAAGTATTGGTCATCAGTCACTTTTTGGTTGGATAAATAAAAGCTGATCTGCAGCACAGTGGTGCATGGTGCTGCAGTGGTTAGCATTGCTACATCACAGCAAGAGGGTCCCTTGTTTGCCTGGGGCAAGGGGTTCGAACTTAGGAGGGGTGGGGGCTTTCTGTGTGTGGACTTTGTTTATTCTTCTCGTGTCAGCGTGGTTTTCCTCCCACAGTCCAAAGGTATGCAGATTACGTTGATTGGTGACTCAAAATCGGCCATAGGTGTGACTGTGAGCATGAATGGTTGTCCATCTCTATGTGTAAGCCCTGTGATAGTCTGGAGACCTGTTACAGGTGTGGCACACCTTTCACCCAATGAAATCTGGGATAGGCTCCAGTCCCCCTGCAACCCCTAACAGGATAAATGGATGATCTGGTCAATGAATTAGGTTAGAGGAGTAGTTGCTGCAGAGGAAGGTGAAAACAAACTAACTAATGGAGGCAGCAGCAGACTCGCAGCTCCCGTGTTCTGTAAGGTAAAATTAGCATTTGTTTTTTAGAGTCTGCCTTAGAGCACTGCATAAATAAGTTTAACTTTTAGTTCAGTTCCCTTTCAAAAGTGGCTGATGTCAATATAAAGTGCTGAAGGAATATCCTAAATATTGCTTCCACTTAAACTATAACAGATTTTTTTAGGTGGTCCTGTTTTCAGTGGTGATATGATGATAGTTACAGCTAATCACAGTGGTCTCAGATGTTTGTTTCCAGGGGCTTATAAGACTTGTTGATCTCCATTTAAATATTAAGGGTGTGAATTTCTACCGCATGGACTTGGTTGATGAAACATTTGCTTAGGTTGTGACAAAGGTGAAGACGCTGATCGTACCAGAGGAGGCACCATATGCAACCTGACTGCTGATCAGGCACTACTGAATCACTGATGAGCCACATGGCATTTCATCCAAAAGGACTGGAACAGACAGCAGCTTGTGCGAAAAGTTAAACTTATGACTGGATCACATACACCACAATGCATTTAAGAGACATTTTGGGGAATGCTGGACACCTGATATATCAACACTGTCTGGCTTTGAGGTTCTTTATCTGAGGAATGTTGTAGACAACTTGGTGAAAGACAAGTCTAAATGAGCTTCCAGACTTCATCTGTACTGCTTGTACTCTACAGTTTGTAATCAATGATGGTCTCTCCAGTCAGAAAGCTGTGCTGGATATTATTTCCTCATTGCAGAGCTGTGTGGGTCACTTTGGCCCCTCTGTGCTGGACAAACAACAGGCTGAGAGCAATTCAAGAGGAGCTTGGACTCCCAACACATGGCATCATCCAAGCTGTTCACATTCCCTGGAACTCAGCACTGCACATGCTAGCATAGGATGTATAATGTCTATGCCAGTAAGCATGGCCATATTTATCTGTCAGTCTGCTGCAAAGTGGGATATCATGTCAATCCTGATTGAGACACTGGAGCCACTTTACAAAGTGACACTAGAAACAAGCATATCAAAGTATTTTGTCTTGTGTAATCCCAAGAAACCAATACTGCCACAGCAGGGTCCATCTTCAGCTGGCATCAAAACCTTATGGATGACCATGCATGATAGCTTGACAAGGTGATTCTCTAATGCTGAAGACAGAAAGTGTTTGGTGTTGGTACTTGTCCTTGATACCCATTTCAAAGGACAAGGCCTTCATCTTAGCAGAGACATTACAGAATGGCTGAAAGAGGAAGCTGTACATGACATGGCAAAAACAGTGGAAGAGACTGGTGAGGTCGAGGATCTAGCAAAAAGACAGTCTAGACCAATTCCCTCCAACTCTTGGGGACAGTCTGTATGCAAACTTTCTTAGAGCAGCTCGCCACACACTGTACGTTTACATGCACAGTTAAGGGGAGCTATGGTTATAGCTTATTCAAGCCACATACCGAGCAAGTTAGCAAGCAGCAAAGGGGTTGCATGTCAAACGGTGAAAATATGACTGACTTTTCGGCGCTGTACATACATACTCCACCCTTTACTTTTGTAATGTGTCTTGTTTTGGTTTCTTCCTTCTTCTCCTTCTTAGTTTGTTTTTCCCGTCTTTCTTCTACAAATTTATGCAGTTTGACTTCTAGGTCAAAGTTCAGATGGTGACAAGGAGCATGCACAGAACACCGAGGCCAGTTCAGGTCCGGTTGAGGCATATACATGAAAAAGTAAATCGACCCCCACCCGCATAATCTAGGTTTGTTAGGTTTGTTCTTGAGTTCAAGAAATTTGATTCAGTATGATTTCAGTAGGACTAACATGTTTACATGTATTTTAAAAGATCAGTTTTAGTTGGAATAACTTCTATCACCATGTAAATGTACTGACGGTTAAAGCCAGGTCCAGCTTCAAAACTGAGCTTGAGGGTTATCTGAAAGAGCCAGTGGTTAAGAGAAGTACCTGACATTTGCAGAGGTGGAAGAAAAATGTGGGGAGAGTTCAAAAACTTTTTTCTTTGGCCAGAAAACATTTCTGTCTGCCACCATTCACTATCCCAGGTAAGTGAGTGCTCAGCAAGGTATGGATCCTATATGAAAGTCTGTAAAAAGTCTTCTCAACTGGAATTACTGACTTTGAAGGAAAAATGTCTCAAAAAATAAAAATGTACATCTTTTTATAGTGAGCCTGATGTTAAATTCCAGATTAATTTCTTTGAATTCAATGTTCAGTTCACACATTCATTTATTTGTGGCTGCCCACTATGATTAGAACATTTGCCACCATGTACTGATTTTATATTTTTGTAACTGGACCCTTCATCAGAGTGCTATTGGAATATATGCCCTGTTATTCACAGCACCACACTCTTGGAGTGCAAGACATACTCTGGGCACAGACGGAGCAGCAGCACAACAGGTGCAGTGAAAGAGAAACTTAATCATTAATTGACTTATGCCTATAAGTTTGCTTTTTAACTTACTCTGCAGCAGCTGCTCCTTTCATCCATTAATCTGATCAGTTCTGACCAGACTGACAAATCAGTTATCCACTGCAAGACTCAAACTGCTACTGAGAAAAAAAAGAACTCATGAGGAGTTTGGTCTCCACTTTGTTCAAGAACCGCATAAACTTCTTACACAGTTACTTTCATTCATAGATTCTTATTCTGTGGAAAACCTTGAGATTCATATATTTATTTATTAACTTACGTATCTATTGTTTTGACTTAGACGTTTAGTTCACAGTTCTTCAGTTTGAGCAGGGGGTTGATATTGGCTAATCCCGCTCCAAACTATTTAAAAGTCTTCTATGGGTCGACCTTTACTTTATATACAGTACAACCTGGAGTTCTAAACATCAGCTGCTCTGAGCTTCACACATTGCCCAGTGTGCTCCTGTGAAGTGGGTCAGCATTATTAGCACACCTCGACTGAGCTGTGGAACTCTCTCTCTTCCTTTGCACACGTCTCACCTATTCCCCGTGATCCTCTCTCACCCCGTAAGGTCAGTCATAAGCCTGTGACCGACGTTAAGCCACCAGCTGCTCTCACAACATGACTGTGAGTGTCAAGTAGTCCATCTGGCAGGGACAGTCCAGGGACCATGACTCTATTGAGTTCCTCGTTGAAGACGACTGTGGCAGCATTACATGTCAAGATGTTGTTGTTCAAGTCAAGCCCATTTTTTGCTTTAGTTATTGCTATATATACTGTTTTTCACTCTTACTCATGCTCTTTTCATTTTATATTCCTGCCTGATGGAATCTTAATAGTAGCAGGTGATTTTAATCTACTCATCCTTCAACTCCAAAGATGAAGAAGGATCAAGGTTAGATTTTAATTTCAGTTTTTAAACTGTGTTTGAAAATGACTAATAAATCTACCTCGTATATTGAGCAGCACAAAAGCACAGACTTTTATGTATAAAGACCCATCATTCCCCCATAAGCAGGCAAGGTGACAGTGGCAAGGAAGAACTCCCCTTTATGGTCATTTAGGTTGACTTGCATGTGAGCTGTGTGAAAATGAGGTGTTGATGGGTTGACACCTCGAGCAGAGCCAGGCTGTGGGAGGGCGACCATCTGTGTCAACTGGTTGGGCTGAGAGGGTGAGGAAGATATAGAGATGAACAGCAACAATAATAGCAATAACAACTACCATAATAATAGGAATCAGACTTATACACAGGTTAAATGACTGACTGTCTCACTCAGTATGAAGAAAAGAGCCAGCCAGAGTGTGCCTCTTGCTCTGCTGCAGTGCAGTGGGATCACTTTGGATATCACCTGTCACAGATGTAAGAAGAACCCTTCTGTAATGGAAACGCAGTAACAGTATTGAACAGTAACTCCCAAACTACCAGAGCTGTAAGGATTTGTGTATTCATACTGAACATTCACAGTATCGAGGTCAAGGTCTGGTGCACATAGGGCCATGCTGAATATATGGACATACATTACACTTGGGCTGCAACAACGAATTGATAAAATCCATAATAATCGATTATTAAATGTGCAACAAATAAAATTATCGATCCGTTGTGTCACACGATCATTACGTCACTCCCTGTGTAGCAGGACTCGTTACATCACATGCAGAAGTCAGTGTTTGGAAGAGGTATGCCGGAGGCAGAGAGGATGTTTCGTACAAAAAATTCAAAAGGTTTGGAGCACCTCACGTTATGCAAAACAAGGAAGTGTGTGAGCTGCAAAATATGCAAAAGTGACATGGCGTGGTACAGAAGCATGACAGTTATGATGCAGCATCTAAAGCGAAAGTGAGGAGGAGGAGAACTTAACAACAGGGTAAGTCAACAAAAAACACCGTATGTACAGTTTTAAAGTGAGGAAACGTATGTTGTAAAAGCTGTCAACATTTAGTTTTTGAATTGTTTCATATTTGATTTTGCAGTTTATCATTTATAATTTAATATTATTTTGACAGCTCAGGGATGTTAAAGCAACCACCTGTTTATAAACTTTCAGCACTCTTGTCAATGATAATCTGTTTTTGAACAAAGTTTTTTTTTTTAATCCGATTCCTTGATAAATCGAAAAAATTGTCTGATTAATCAATTATCAAAATAATCGTAAGTTGCAGCCCTACATCACACATTAAATGCCGCAGGCATTTGCAGACTTTTGTTTTTTTTTAATAGTACGATTGACTGCCTGTGTCAGCCCCCAGCAATAAACGGGAGGTGAGCTTACCTCCTTCTTACTGCTGACATCGGGTGAAAGTGTAACTAACTATATTGGAGTTTTTGCTGATATCCAATATGCAGATATATAACTACTCATATGACAGATAACTGCCCCACCTAAGTTTAGTGAGTCTCCTTTGTAGTGGCATTAACATCATATTGCATGTTCTTATCATCATGGCCCACCAGCAGATTGAGACATAAAATACAACGCTTTTCATTGTATGTTATATTCATTCATTGTGCAAAATAACAAAAAATATTTCAACTGAGGGTCGATGTTTCGTACATGTTCACCATGTCAATAAAAAAAATAATTTTAAAAAATGTTTGGCATATCAGCAGAAATCAGCATGTTGGCTGATACCGATATTTCATTTTAAAGCCAATATCGCCTGGTGCCGATGACATGCCGATATAATATCTTGCATCCCTTGTCTATAGTGAAAGTCTGTTGAATATCCAGATTAAAACAAACTTAACCATGGTGAGACAGCTGTGACTGGCTTGACTGCAGTGTTTTTGACTGGACTGAAATGTGGAACATTGGAGCATTCGCAATTAGTGTGTTTGCTATGCTTCCAGCCCAAGCAGTCGCAAAAAAATGGGCGTCGATATGTTGATTGGCTTCGATGTGGAACCAAAGTTCACATGCTCTGTAAATAACGCTCAGTAATTTTTAACTATACGCTGTTATCAACATGTGCTGAGGTAAGCAAAACAAGTTGATTGGCATGTGAGTCAGTCACGCTATAGCGAGTGAAAATCTGGATCTGGAAGACCTGCCTACCGGTACACGCTTTGCTAGTGACGGAGAGACAGTTGTGTATAAAAAGAGCACAGTGTGGTGCCGTTGCTTCACCACTCTTGTGTCTTGTAGGTAGAAAATATCAATGCAGCATAGTATTACAATATTTTTGCATGCCAACATCGTATTGATACACGGGTAACTGATTTTTTTCTATTATATTAATAATTCGTATTACAATTAGGCCCACAGATCAAACTGTTGGTAGCCTACTAGAATAATAAAATCAATTGCTTTGTCAGTGCCGTAGATACATTTTGCTGAAATAAAAATTATTGAAGTGAGATAAACAGACTGAATACCTTTTTTTATAGATACAATAGATGTTGACAATGTTTTCCTTTGGGGACATCATTTGCAGCTGAAAACAGGTAATGGTTTGCAATATATATATCCCAATATATTATACCTCAACATATCGCAACATGTTTAAAATCATAATAATATTGCATCTTGACTTCAAACAGCTTTTAGATGGAAAAAAGCAGAATGGGATAAAATGATTGCTGAAGCATTTACATTGGCATATAAAAATTGTGAAACTAACTGTAACATTCCTCTCAATACACAGTGTTTATTTTTTATTTCATAGATAGCCAAGCCCATTTATAGCCTTGACCTGTTGCCTTTTGGGAAAGCTGTTTTTACAGAGTAATACAGAATTGTTTTAAAGGTTCATGATTCTTTTGTTGAAAATAGTACCAGAGTTGCCAGTGAGAAAAGCGCTGGTGTAAAAAAAAAAACAGCCGCTTTGACAGTCAGATCATGTGCCATCACCGCTGCTGGACCACTGAAAGAGACAGCCAACACGTGTGAGCTCCTCTCCATTCTGTTAGGATGAAGAGCCACAGCACTGAGTGTGCTGGAGCTGTCACGACTCAGCAGGCGATGAAATGGCATAAATGAATAGACAGTCAGCGCTTAATTTAGAAAGCTAATTCAATCAGCGAGGAGAATACAAATTTCAGGTTGACTTCAAATCAAGGCAAGTAGTTAAAGCAGTATTAATGATACTTTTTTTACACTTAGGTGCAGTTAAGAAGTGAGAAACACAATATATGTGTGGAGCTGTCACACTGAGTGGCACCTTTCATATGACATTTAATGTAGACCGTTTAAGAACACATCATCATTCAGTACAGCCGAGATATGAAGAGAAAGAAAAGAGAGTACAAACATGTTTCCTTTGGTCAAAGACAGGACAATAGGTTGCTAGGAAACTGACTTTAGAAGAAGGTATATTTGACACTATGGGAATGTCATTGGTGCTCAGAGACTCAGTGAATAACAGTGCTGCTGACAGAAGTACAAATAGTCTAATATAACACATGCTCTAATGCACTTTACAGACTTTCTCTTAAGAGCCTTGATAAAGCTGCTCTGCATTTAGTTTTATTTGAATGTGGGAGCATTCAAAGTGGTGCCATTAAAGAGTTATGAATTCACTGGAGAGTTTTCAGTCTTTATTTCTTTTGTGCGCCAGGTGCAACGGATTCATACAGAACTGGCCTATTTTATTCATGTTGACACATTGACAGTTACGATGCAGGGTCTTCTTATATGCAGGTTGTATGTGCATCACAAAACACTGCAAACTCTCCATTTAGGATTGTCCATTGTCCAGTCTGGCTTTTAAGTGTCTCACTTTTAGAAATAGGGTCAGTGGGGTTCATTCAGACACCAATGAATGGTGCAGCTTGAAACTATTGTACCTTTAAGATCAACTTGGATCCATTTTGAAATTTGTTTAGTTGTTTCTCAGCTATACCAGCAATCCTATTGTTCAACCTTGGGTTATATTTCTTCTTGCAGTCACATCCAGAGAGGCTGGCTTTAGTTCTATGGGCCACAAAAAGCCACGGGAAAAACACTGACCAGTCACTACAAAACATACACATTTAGAGCCTGAAAGCTGCTGGAAAAGAGTCGCTAAAAATACCCAGTAGTGGTTTCTAAAAAGCTGCTAGAAAAACACTGATGGGGCTCCATGTTTCCAAAAACACTGCCAAGTCATGATGAAACACCCGCTTCGTTGTCACCCGCTTTATTATATTCAAGTTGGGTTTTTTTGTCTTGAACGGTGTTCTGCATCATGCCAGGTGTCAGTCAAGGTGATATGTCCTCGACTGACAGGAACGTCACTTTACAAACATTAATATGATACATATGAAACGTGCAATTGTAAGATATAGGTGGTTTGCATACTATGCCGGCATTGTCTTCTGATCACTGGGATGAACCAAGCAGAGTCAGAACTATTATTGATTGGGGGTCGACAGATTATCGGCCTGGCCGATTAATTGGGATGATATTTGGCATTTTGCCAATTATCTGTATCAGCATTTTATTTTAATGATTGCTGATTAAATTAATTAAAAAAGTGCACAGCAAGTGTCAGCATAGGAGGAACTGTAACACCCGCAAACGTAATAAACCACAAATGTAATGAACCAAAAACGTAACAGAAGTCTTCAGCTTTTAATGTAATAATCACACAAACATAATAAATTTACCACAAACGTAATAGCAGGTGCCTACTACAAACGGAATACGCAATTTCCCACAAATGTGATAGCATGTGGGAATTCTTTAAACTGACAAGGAATGATTGCAGCTGCAGCATACAGCCTATATTGCATGTTATGTTTTAAGAGTGCTGCGCTGACATGCTTTGACCTGCTCTGCCCAAACCTGTGATATTTTCTAATGACCTGACTCAAACCCATTGGTAGGCGTATGGGTAAATAAACAAACAATAACATATTACACTTTTGGGAAATTATTACAATTTTGAAAGCTGAAAATTTTCACCTTCATACAACCATAACAAATCCCTGCAAATGTAGTGGAAATTTTGTATTAGGTTTGTAGTAGGCAACTGCTATTACATTTGTGGGGAATGCATTACATTTGTGGGATTATTACATTAAAAGCTGCAACGTTTTTGGTTTATTAAGTTTGTGGGCTGTTAATACGTTTGCAGGTGTTTCAGGAACTTTCACTTTGTAGAACCCCAGGGAGCTGTGCATTGTGCTACAGCATTTTTTATTTAAATTGTCACTTGATTTTATTTATTTAAAAAAATAAAATAAAGAGCTGCTGGGAACTTGCTGTATATGATGTTGAAGTTTCCGTTTTGATTAAATATCAGCTAAAGGCATTTAAACAAAAGTTTTATGTCAGAGTTTGCGATATTACATACATATATATCTACATATATATCTACATATTGACAGAAAGATTTTCATTTTTATTGTAAATGCATGTCACAAATATCGGTTATTGGTCCCATTAACTACAAATAATCGGTATCGGTATCGATTCTGAAAAACCAACATCTGTTGACCCCTGGTATTGATAATAAAAGATCATTTGATTTCAACATTGTTCAGGCTCACTGGTGCATTATATTAATAAAAATGCAAGGATGCCAACATTTTCAGCCACTTCTGTAAATGTTTCAGCTTTTGTTTTGTCTTTGGTTAATGAAATAGACTGAGTGCAGCTACTTCATCTGAGACACACCTGATCTCTGTGGTCTCTGTTCTGTAGCTGGGAGAAACAGGGCAGCATACTGTCTCAGTGCGTCTGCTCTCCATCGTCATGTTGTAAAACTTTGCATAGATTAGCCACTGCTGTTGTAGTCTCCAAGGGCAGGCCATTGTGTGTATGAATGAGGTGCACAGGCTCAGAGCTGCTTCAGTCGTGACATTAATAATAATGCAGAAAGGGCCATTACATAAACATACACCTACATTAGTGTTGCAAATGAATGAGTAGTAAAATAATTCTATTGTGCATGAACATATGAGCTTGTTTGAAAATATATCGTTTTTTAGCTGTAAACGTCAGGGAGCTTTGTGTTCTGCAAATGACAAGTTGTTTTGGTAGCATGTGTTGTATAGAAAAGTCACAGCCCTCCATAATTCCATAGAAATTTGAATTTAGCATTACAGTTATCTCTGACAGTCTGAAAGGCAATAATCAGTAATAGTCGCCGTTTACACTTTGGCCGTGCCTTTGTCGTCCCTGCCTTTTTTCTGTCGTCCTTGCCTTTTTCCTGAAACAAACCTTCCATCCTTGACTTGTGCATCTGTGCGGTGACTCACCCCCCGATGATGTCACAACTCCTTCGTTGCCATGGCAGTCGTCATGGCAACCGGTGTCTAGGTTCCCTGAAGCGGAGACGAGAGTGATTCTGACAAGGAAGCTAAAGGGGTTAATATTGATAGCTGGGTGTAATTATTTTCCCCAACTACAGTAGGGCTTTATTCTGCTCTCTGTACACTGGCTTACATGTCCTTGGGTAACGGAGAAAAGACTGAGAAGTAAATGGATGCACTGTGACACCAAAACAACAAGTGCAACAGATACTCCCTGCGGGAAAACAGATGCAGCAATGATTCTCAGTGATAGAACTGTAGGTGTATAATGGAGGATAAACCCTACTAACCCCATTTCATTCGCCGTTTGAGACTATTTTAGCTTTAATTAATTGTATAAGTATTAAAGTAATATAACAAGGAGAAGAAAATGGTAGAATAATAATAATAATAATCTTTTTTATTCACCCAATCACCAGAATAAATATTTGCTTCGTATGCTTCTTTCAAAGCATGGATATCACATTTGTACATTTCATATGTTAAACTTTTTGTAACATAGGTGGCAGATATGCTGTACAGTTATGTTTATTTACATTACATTTATTTTTTAAAAGTTTAATTTTTCTTGTTAAAAAAGTAAAATTTTGGTTTTGCACTGTTGGATTGAAAATAGAAATTATATTAGTTTCTTTCAGAATGCTGTGAAGAGTAATTCTTGGTCGTGGTTTGCTCCACAGGGTCTAATCTGTGCCCTCGGAGTTTAGACTGCGCCCAGGCGGGTCGAGACTTCTGCCAGCCCGGCAGCTCACACTGCGGTCCCTGCCTGCGCCCTCTGGTGGAGGACTCCCGAGGTCGCTGTGTGGTCAAGAGGAGACATGCTCCTCACTCCATGAAAGGTAGGCACATCCCTGCAATGTCCATTATAGTCCATAATACACAACAACACTCAGCTAAACTAAGCTAAATTAAGCTAAGCACTTTTGTGTTTATATCTTGGGTATGTATTTAGTTTGGGATGCTCCACCATGTCTAGAAAGTATAAGCAAAAGTTGGCCAGCAGACTCAACAGGGACTAGAAAATGTGTCCTTTACGAGGTTGTTTCTCAGGTTCCACCTGCTTGCTGGAGTAGTAAACTTGGTTTCGTGGAATACAGGATTCTACTGACGTGACAGATTATTTCCCAGTTATTAGTCACTCTGTATTTCCATGGAAAGACAACAGTAGAAAAATGCTTTTATTTTGAGAGATAATTGCCCCTCAACATAAATACATTTTGATTATATATTTGATTTTGTTGGTAATAGTTCTGTAATCCCAATATGACACAAGTGTGTGCTTTGAAGTCACTTGTGGCACGACAGTGATGTGGTCAGGACGGAGGCACGTGCACCAAGGTCTGTTAGCACCACTGTACATTGATACATTTACTATACAGGGAGTCTTTTCATGAGCTTTAAAGGGTTTTATCGTATGTAGACATTCAGTGGAGGTTTGTGAAGGCTGGATGAGATGAGCTCAGTGCAAGCACCTCAGTCCACACCGCAGCGCTGTCGTGCCACAAATGACAAAGTACACCCTCCCATGTAATACTGCTAAATATTTCTATTGAAGAATTGTAATCAAGGTTGTGTCATCAGTGAAGGGCGTTGTGCAATTAAAAAAATGAAAGTAATTGTTAGTAGCAAGATGGTGGATCACAATGATTACCAGCGAGCTTTAGTTCTTTTATTACAGATATTTTTGTTTTTATCCAAAAAAACAAGCGCGAACCATCTAAAAATGAAGACCTGTAGAATATGAAACATTAACTGGTGCCATCACGGTTCACACTTCAGGTCTTGGAAAACCTGACAATTTGTTTGGTTCCAGCAGGGAACCAATTTTTCAGGTTCCGAACCATTTCATCTTTGGTACAGGCTTATCAGAGCTTTTTGATAAAAACAGTTTCCCTGTGCTGCTGCAAATAGGGGGATAACAGTTCACAGAAGTCACAGTTTGGTTCATACCCCAGGAGTCACAATTTGTTGAGAGTTTGGTACAGCAAAAAAAAAAAAAGTATTTTGACAGAAAAAATCTACTTACTAGGCAAAGAGGTATTTTGTCCACTATCAACATTGGTAAACTACATGTGTGTAATGTGTCAGCTTTATGTGTTTTCGTATCTACATTTCATTGCTTTAAATGTGAAGTACTTGTGGGTTTGTGATTTATTTATTTATCTATTCATGTTTTGATTTAAGATATACAGCAGATTTTACAATTGTACATGTAAAATTTGTTAGACAAACAACAAATAAATCATGATATCATAAACGATAATAATAATAATAATAATAATAATAACAGAACAACACCAACAACATAATGCAGCAGGAAAAATAACTGATACCAACTGTAACAATAATATGGAAATGTGTAAAAATAGCAACAAAGACCATAAAAGTATAGACATATATACAAATGTTTAAATAAAAAGAAATACATATATATCTAAGATAATAATACTTACAAGAATATCCATTTCTAGAAAAAAAGAGAATTATTATTTCTAGAAAAAGAATAATTATTTCTAGAAAAAGAATAATTATTTCTAGAAAAAAATAATTATTATTTCTAGGAAGAAAAATAAGTATTTAACAATAAATAAATGAAGTTCAAGAATTAATCTTGTGAATAAATGGTTCCCAGATCGGCTGAAATATCTCTTGCTTGTCATCCCTCAAATATCTTATTTTTTTCAAGAGGAACAAAAAGCTCAAGTCATGTACCCAGCTGATGTGAGTAGGCGGAAGGTTTGATTTCCAGTTGAGGAGAATCAGCCATCTGGCTGTTAGTGTAGAAAGGGCGAGGGCACCCTTATGAAGATGTGAAAGTAGGAAAAAAGGGAGTCTTTTGGTGAGCTTTCGTGAGTGTTTTTATCATGTTTAGACATTTCAGTGGTGTTTTGTGATTCCTTCAGCACTCAAGGCTGCTGGAGTCTCTGCCAAGCAGGACTCACCTGTCAGTCTCACCGACCCACTGACTCACGCCCTGACTGCCCTGCTGCCAGCTCAACAACACGCTGCAGTCAAGAACGTCACAGTGATCGTTTGCTTTGTCTCATTCGACTCAGTCATCCTCTCTTTGATCCTCCTGCCACGTCTCTCATGCTATTCTCTCTTCAGTTTCTTCTCTTCTCTCTGTTTCTTTCTGGATATTTTCCAAGTAAAATAACTCGGTCTGTCACAGTAACTACTTTTGATGTCCCAGAATATATTTGCAATAAGCAATGTTATTGTTGTTTTGAGATAATTTTATGCAACCTTTGTCCTGTAGTCAAAAACCACAAGAAATGTCCTTTAAATTCTTAAGAATATTCAGACTTTGGAATGTAAATATTTAACATATTTAACATTAAAAAAAAATCTTGCTGATATGCTGCAGTCGGCTCCCGAGGATGGACGGCTTGGGAGCCAGACAGTTTGATGGTGGATTTACAGTGTAAGATGAAGTTTTTTGGAGGGTAAAACTACAAATACCAAGCTTTTTGGCTCATTGCAAGTGTACAGAAAGCTAACGCCTAAGCTAACTTGATATCTATATATCATATGATATGCCAATTCTTAACAGGCCTTAGAAATCCCTCTACAAGCTGACAAAAGGGCAGTGAAAAGTACACAGTGAATGTAGTTTTAGACTCAGTCATCAGCTGTGTTGTTTGCACATTTATTTAAAAAATATCATATGGATATTATGGACATAAGTAGGATAGCAAATCGTAAGCACTTGTCTTAATTGATTATTGGTAAATTAACAACTGATTGATCGTTATTTGAAAAAAATAAAAATAATAAAAAGAAAAATTATTTCAGACAATTCCAAATGCGTATTTTCCTCAACCAAAGCTCACTGCAACATGTTGCATGTACTCTGACAGCTTTAAATTTCACATGATTCATTAATTTGTAATGACCGATTTATTGTTTGTCGATGAATTGTTATCATCCCTGGACATAAGTATTCAGACGCTCTGCTATGACACTTGAAATTTAGCTCATGTACCTTCCACCTCTCTCTATCATATGCCTACAGCTTTTTTGGAGTCCATCCCAGGTAAATTCAACTTACTGGACATGATTTACAAAGGCCTCACAGCTGACAGTGTATATCAGAGCAAAAAACAGCCATAAAGGTGAAAGGAACTGCCTGCTGAGCTCAGAGACAGGATTGGCTACTCACTGACATTGTTTTGTTATGTTGGTTTTATTTATCTAGTCCTCAGTACCACTTCATCTACTGAATAAATAGAAAGTTTGTTATCTGGAGTACCCAGAGTAACAGGGAGGCTGTTTCTTTTCTGTGTTTTTTCTCTCTCTCTTTGTCCTCGTTGCCAACCACCCACACTTTGAGCAGCCGGGCATGACAGTGGAGCACCGAGTCATCCACCTGCACACAGTCACACACACACACACACACACACACACACACACACACACACAGTGTGCACCACATCTATTCTCCCACCCACACCCAGTAGTAGTATGATGTATAAAAAAACCCTGCACAGTCCCATCCAGTCATCTACTCACAAACACACACATACTCATCCTCAAGTAGAGAGTTAAATGTTCTACATGCACACGCACACACACACACACACACACACACACACACACACACACAGATACTTATTGGAGGATCGGTGGTTCGGGCCCCAGCTCCTGATACTGAGTCAAATAGCTCCTGATGGCTGTGCTGCTGGTTTGTGAGTGTATGTGAATGTTTAACAGATGAGCAGGTGACATCCTTTATGGCAGCCTCCGCCACCAGTGTATGAATGTGTGTGTGAGTGGGTGAATGTGACATGTACGGTAAAAGTGCCTTGAGCAGTTGGAAGACTTGAAAGGCACTATACAAGTCCAATTCTTTTTTTCAGTGTTTACATTCACACAGGCTTCATCCACCTGTGCTGCACAATTATCACTTACACAGAGATTGCGCCATAAAGCAGCTTCAAAATCCGTCTTTAATGCCTCTTTTGCATGTTACACAGTATATGACAGCAGCATCACTGTGCCCCTCCAGTGTGTGATTATAGACAACATGCTGGCAATGCAGAATAAAGAGAGTGTCAGCCTCCAGTGTAACATGTAACATGCGCATGCGCACCCTTTCTAAATCATATTATTTTTTATTCTTCTCTCTTCTATATTTCACATCTAACAATTTTCTCTCTAATAAGTTCATTTAAGTGACAGTAATTATAAAAAGTTAAAATTATTCTTATTTGGTTTGCTGCATTTTTAAAGTTTACAGTTTTTTTTGTGATCAAATTTTTATAGAGATATTTACAAGAACTGGAAGGGATCATTACAATAGCCAAAGTGCATACCAAAGTGGGAGGCAGTTGACAAAGCACACTGCGGTGTAATGTTGTTGTTTTTGGGGTTTTTTTTGTTTTTTTTATTCACATTGTTGAGCTCTGTATGTAGGCCAATGAAAAGAGAACCTGAAATTTGGTATCTCATCAATCAAATATTATAAGTAGAGCAGGAGGTATGGAAATGTCCATGTGTATATACTTTGGGGGACTGCCTGGGGCCCAAGATTATGGTTATGATGGTGTCATGACATTCCCTAATGTGTTTATGGTATCAAATGCTAGTTTCAAGTCTTCAGCACAGCATGTTGTTCACTTTGCGAATGTAGTCTCATTTAGAGTAAAATAGGTGTGTTTGCCTTTTGATCAATGAGTCAGATCCACCCCCACCCCTCGCTTCTCCATAGCTCTCACGTCTTGTTCAAATATTGTCACTCCGGGTTCCTCCAAAAAAACAAATAGCTGCAGCCAAAATGCCAAACGCAAGTCCATAAACCAATAAGTGTTGTCTGGGGCTCTATATCCATTCTTTTACTCAGTCCACACACACACACACACATACACATAACTGTCAGTTCCCATGCCTGTGTGGCTTCCTCCCACTCACTCTGCAGTGCAGCAGAGGATCACCATAGGTGGAGGGACATGAATGCTGGTTCACTCAAACAATCAGGGCTGCAGTTCAGTCTGATTGCCACATGAGGGCGGTGTTACTTTTTTTTAAAAAAAGAAAAAAAAAGCTTGACCCTCAGCAGTATTTCCTCAGCGACAGGACAAATGACTCTAATTTCCAGCAGTCAGCAGCAGCAACAGCAGGGTCACAGAGCTGATATCACTTAATCTGTGTGACCATGATGACTTTTTAGGAATGAAGAGCGTTTTCAAGCTTGCTTTGGTTGGCTGCAGAGCTGATTGGACATGGGGACATGAGACTTGACTAATGTGAGATTGGAGTGCTTAAAGACTGTCTAGTCTCAAGGTTTGACCTGTTAAGATGAAGCAATTAAAAAATTACGTGAGACAGCTTCAAGCAGGCCATGCACAGTCGCACTGCTTAAATATTTAGCTGTTACATCTGTCTGCTTAAAGGACTTGTTCAGCTCAGTTTAGTTTATTCATAGAGTCAATAAAAATATCGATAGATATAGATACAAACATGATTTCAAGTAAAATGAGACGTGTACTTTGCCAAATTTAACACCTGAATTCCAGTTTACTTGTCAATATGTTTGGTTTTTCTTCTATAAAAAACCCAAATAAAACACATTTGTCCAAATATTCATATCAAAACAAAAATAAAGAAAGAGGAAGGATCAGACAGCCTGCAAAGTCCAAGAAAATATCCCTGAGGATTATCTGTTATTTCTGCTTAGATATTCAACAGAAAGTCTGTGTTGCAGACTTGGTGTGGAGCCATTTGAAAAAACTCGAGTGTTGATAAGCCATGGACATTCAAATAAAAGATGCAACTGAGATGCATTATGGGAAACAGAGGACTTTTTTCTTTGATTTTGGACCCATGGAAAGTGGGTATTTAATTAGTATTTAAGTATTTAATTTAATTAGTATCTGTCTGTCTGTTTGTTTGTTTGTTTGTTTGATCTTTTGTTTTTGCTAATTCCCAGGTCATTTCTCTTATTTTTTTTGCAATTTGCAATTTGAAGGACATGTCATGAGTTGCTAATTGTCTTTTATCCCATGTTTTTGAAAGAAATCAAACCAATTTGCTCACATTTCAAAGGTTTAAATACTTGCGAAAGGCATCTGAGCATAGCACATGGAAACAGATGTCAGTCCAGGTTTCAAAGGGTTAACTACTGGTCACTTAGTCACTGGTTTCTAACTAGAGTTGATGCAGGTCTTTTATGAGTGAATTCATTTCCTAGCATTAACTTATTTTGAATGTTTGCTTGCTGGATCTTCTTGTAACTATTTGTGCACTTTGACCTCTTCTGATTGGTAATGAAGGAGTGTTTTTGTTGAACACTTGTATAAATGTGATTTGTTAAAGGATGTGAGGATTTCTGATTTCGTGTTCCTCCAGGTAAGGTTATCACTCATCCTGAGCTGGATGAGGAAATTGACTTCCTGTCCGCCATCATCAGTGAACAGAGAACCGAGTCCAGGATGTCAGGTACTGCATACAGCCATATTCACATTTAAAACTGCATCCCTACCGATGTAATGACTCAAACCACTGTTACCTCAGCTCCGCCCTCCCGAGACATCCCCAAACCCAAACCCAAGCAGCTGGGTGAGCACGGTGCTGCTCACAGAGCCTCGACCACAGAGCAGCCAAGGAGCCACAGCGTCCCATTCACCAGCACGGCACTACCCACCACCACCGCCACAAACCACACTCCTGCTCTGCTCAGCGACCCCATCATCCTCCCCTACCCCTCTAATGACCACGTCTTCATCAGTAAGTCTTCTCTGACCTTTAGTCATGACCTCACTTCCTCCTGGAGTTTTGCTTCATTGGGTTTAAAGAAGTAACTGCAGTTTTGAATTGAGTGCTGTGGTCAGTGTGACTTTATTTTGTTACAGCGCTGGAGAAAAATTTCAACATAACCATTTTGTTTTTGCTTCTATTTTTCACAGGTTAAGTTAAACATTGAACACTTATTATGCACTCAATAGATAGATATGTTTCTCAAATGTTGGTCGCAAATTGATTAAAATCCATGTTAGACATCACTTCTCCTTTTCCAAGATAATCCATTCAAATCCATCCAAACCTTCAAAACCTTAGCTAATTGGCATAATTTCTTCCAAAACCCAGGGATGAAGGCAATTAGCAATGAAAAAAAACTGACCCAAAAATTGGCAAAAAAAATAAAACTGTGGAAAGTACTAGAAAATTACATGAAATTGGTAAAAAAAAAAATAAATAAATAAAAATATAAATCATAAAAGAAAGAAAGAAAAAAAGAAAAACAAGTTGTTTTTTTTAATGCTTAAAAATTCCAGTAATTTTGTAACTTATATTTGAATATGTAATTCTGATCATTATGAATGCAGTTTTCCCTAAATTTTTTTGCCTTAGATTTTATTTAAAATCATTTTTTAAACATACTAATTTCCTGCAGCTTGTGGAACAATTTTTACCAAGATGCTCATTGACTTTTTCCCATGATTCTTGAAAGAAATTCCTCAACTTTGATCAAGGATTAAAGGTTTAAATACTTTTGAATGCCATCTGAAAGCAGCACAAGAAAAGTGATGTCGCTCCAGGTTTCAAAGGGCTAAACAGCATGATTACTATACACACTATAAGGTGTGCCTTGCGATGGTTACAATAGGAGGACACTCTAAAATGTGCAGTTTGATCACACAACACGATGCCACAGATATTGTTGGTTGTGAGGCTGGTTGGATGAACTGCCAAATTCACAGAAACAACTTTGGAGATGGCTCATAGCTGCGAAATGAAGTAGAGAACAATTACTGTTGCAAGTAAACTTTTCCTCACTGTATCTATGAGTGGGGGTGGAGGCAAACAATGACATCCATTGAAGATCACTTGCTCCTGTTTCAAGCATATCCTTTCACAATTTTTCCATTCAGTCACATCCGATACATTTTTCCACTTGGGAAATTCCAGGATCTCATTTACCACTGATCAGCAGAGGCAGCAGCAGGAATCAACTTGACTTGCCTTTTTTTAATCATGGAAATAAAACTAATGGAAAAAAATTAACCAAATGAATAATGCCCGTTGTCGCTAAATAGGTCTTCGGATTTTAAAAACGTAAGATCAGTTTAGTAAAATGACACCCTCTGTCGCTGCATGCTCTGAAATCTCGAGACTGACCTCGGATTAACCACAGGGTCTGCACAGAACAGGACTGGTATGTTTCTGTCAGTTAGTTCTGCCTCGCCGAATTACTGTTATCAATGCTGCTTCCACTGTTGATGCTGCAGGGCCAAACTGGTGGCACTCGGGTATATATACAGCAGCTCCTCTCTGAGCTCTGCACTCTGCTTCAAACACAGCTCCAGAGCTCTCAGTCAGCCATCATGTCTTCCTCTGTGGCCTACAGATCCTCACGGCGTCCTCTCTTCCTCTCCCTGTGTGTGTTTGTCTTCTCAGTCATGAGCAGCGTCTTCATCGCGGCGGGCTCGCTGGCTTTGATCATAGCAGGGGCCTTTTGGATTAGGTATGATATTTCTGCCTCCCTTTCTAGAATGCTGCATTAGACTCTGACTCAGAGTGTAAAATATTATACATTGAAATGATTTTCTACTTACATTAAGTTAATTTTTTGACCAACATCAGTCCTAACCATAAATATCAAATACTCATTCATTTTTTTAATTTTAAAATTTTCATGATGCCACAATGTGCTCCGTTTTTACTAACTGATTGTTTGCAGTTTATTGTGCTGTCTTTTGTGTTTGGTGGGCCACAGACAAATTTCCACCCTAGTGGACAATAAAGATATATTCTATTCTATGTTTGTAGATGACAAAAAAACACAGAAAAAGAATAATTTTCAATATACTACATGCTTAGTACATTTTTTAATGATCACAGCCTGAGATATGTCAATGATTAATAGCAGCATGGATTTTTATTATTATTTTTTGTGCGGTGTCAAATACTCATACCACTCTGCATGCAAAATGCGCTTTTCAAAATTAAGACTAAAATAACAAAAAGTATCAGAAATGAAGTACTGTATACATCTTTCTTTGCTGATGAGTTCACCTGTTTGTTTTTTTTTACAGGTTGCAAAAAGGTGTGCGTCTGACTGAGAAGGTGGACTATCCTGCATACAGAATGATGACTGCTCAAGCCTTCAACAATTTGGTGAGTAGAAAATCTTTATAGTGTTACAAAGAAAAAAAACTTTGCAGTCCCATTTCTTGTTTTTTTTTGTGTGTGTGTGTGTGTGTGTATATATATATATATATATATATATATATATATATATATATATATATATATATATATATATATATATATATATATATATATAGTGCTGTGCAAAAAATCTTAGACCACCATAGATTTTTTATGAAGATACAAAGTATACAGAGAACATGTACAATGTTTTTAAACAGCAAAAAACAAAATGGTTTCTTGTGACTGAAGTCAATATTCAGTGTGAAACATGGAATCATACAATCATAACAAAAGGTAGCTCAAACAATCAATAATGAGCTTTGGACATGTCTTGAATGCTACTTGGTGTAAATACACCAGAGAATTAGTATTGTAAATCTCATATTGCCTTTCTAAGAGAGTTCAAGACATACTAAGTGGAAATGGAGGTCACAGTAAATATTTGCAACTTAAGTCTAATGAGGTTATTTTATTCTGAAATATTTGCATTTTTTAATACTGTATACTGGTTGTATTTTAGTAAAGAGACTACTGAGAAATAAATATGTATGGTCATTATAACCTTGCTAAAATAAAGTTCAAAGTGGCCTAAGAAGTTCGCACAGTACTGTATATAAATATGTATATGTGTGTGTGTGTTAATTGAGTGTTTTTGGGGGGTTAATGTTAGACTCTTTCTGGGTGGCACCAGCTGTTAACAGCAGGCTGGTGGTATGTGTCCAGCACCCCCAAAGGACAAACAGAGCCGTCCTCTCAGCAGTCTCAGAACATGAACACGTGCAGCAGGGTCACAAGTTGTGAAGTGAATGCCAATGTGACAAGATGTGGACAAATACCACAGACTGTCTCATGTCCCCTCTGCCCCTCTGTGTTGCAGCCTGGGGACAAGAAGCTGGCCCACAGTGCCCAGATGTACCACTACCAGCACCAGAAGCAGCAGATGCTCTCCCTGGAGAAGTGAGTCACCCTCAGAGCACAGACGCCCCCACCTCTCCTGGGCATGTGTGTCTGTCTCGTGCCCCATGTCTCTCATCCCCAAATGCCGTCTTTGCCTTGTCGAATCTTTGTTATCGTCCTCTCTGAATATTTTATGACCCGTGTGTGTGTGTGTGTGTGTGTGTGTGTGTGTGTGTGACCTCTGCAGACACAGGGACGAGCCTAAAGTTCCTGACTCAGGAGCATCAACGGATGAGGAGAACGAGGACGGAGATTTCACAGTGTATGAGTGTCCTGGACTGGCACCTGTGAGTAAACTCTGCAACATTAACTTAACTTTTATTGAATGCTGAGTCATTGTTTTTTTTAAGAAGCCCTTACTCAGAACTCAGGAATCAAATGATGGCAAATAACTTCACTGATCTGAAGTCACAATAATCATTAAATGTGAGGCTGCATTAACCCTTTTAAACCTGAATCGGCATCCGTTTTCATGTGTTCACACATCTTTCACAAGCGTTTAATCCTTTGAAATCTTCTCTCAAGTTGGCAAATGTCTGCAAAGTGCAAGAAGTTATTAAAAGGTGACAAAATCAAGTGGGAGAGAATTATTAGAATTTTATCATTAAACAAGGGGACAATGTCCAGAAAGAAATCAAGCAAATTTTCTCAGGTTTCAAAGGGTTAAATTAATTATATGTTTTTGTATTATATATAGGGCTCAAATGACTAATGTGAAATGTGTTGCTCATAGTGACAGATATAATCACAAACTCTGCAGTTTCCCTCAGCTCTCCTGGGCATTTTAGTGTCTTTTGACCTTTTTTTTTCATTTTAGAAATGAAAAAAAAATAAAAATAATAAACAGCAATGTTCCCAGTGATGGCAATTTCTGCTGCTAGAATCAGACCAGTTTTATTTGGTCTCAGCCACATAAGGCAACTAAAATTGGCCACTAATTTCTTCTAGCTAGCAGTCTGGGCCGATGCCGGGCCAGAATGTCTTTTGCTCAGTGACGGCAGATTCCGCAGCTGGAATCAGGTCTGTTTATTTGGCCAGATTCTAGAGCAACATTCATCCCAAGTCTCAACAGAGTTAGGCAACGAGACCCAGCCAGACTTGTTTCTTCCAGCAGGAAATCCCCCACATTTCCTAACATCTAAGAAGCCCTAAATTACCTAAAATCTGGAGATATGTCCTAAAATCCCAGAAATTCATGTAATCCTACAAAATGCCTTAAAGTCCCAAAAATGACCTACATCCGAGGAAGGTCATAAAATCAGAGAAATCACCGAAAATCTGAGAAATGTCCCAAAATCCCAGAAATGTCATAAAATCCTATAATTCGCCTTAAAATCTGAGAAATTACCTAAAATCAGAGAAATGTCACAGAATCCCAGAAACATGAATGTTGCAGCTGGGACTGGCCCTGGAATTCTGGCCCCCCAAGCAAAGCAAGTTGAGCATCTGTGCTCTACAGCATGAATCTTTCCGCTGAACATGAACAACAGATCCACTAAATCTCATTCCCGTGTGCAAACAAAGCTTGAACATAATCAAAACCACGGCAGCAAGAACGTTTCACCTCTGATGACGAACCGTGTCGCTCTGTCTCTGTCCGTTCTCAGACAGGGGAAATGGAGGTGAAGAACCCGCTGTTTGACGACTCCACCCTTTACCTCCAAAGGTTCCACAAGTGAACTCGGACTTTAAGATGCTTCACACCTCCGAATGCAGCGTTTGAGTGTACAAAAAGTTGAGTTTACACACACTGCTGCGCTCAGTCCAACCCTTTGAAAGGACATGATAGCAAGTGTAAGGTGGAGGATGAAGAGGAGGAGGAGTGAGGTGTTTATGGACTTTTCAAAGGACGTCACAGTGCTGGTTTCTAGTGTGAAGTAGGACTGAATCTGGGACCAATGCCTCCCATTCTACAGACATTTCCTTTTTCTTTTCTTTTTTTTAGTGTCATCACTATTATTTTTCTATTTTTGTTTAAAAAAAAGAGTTTCTCTCGACAGGTAGCAGACACATATATAGAAATAATATCCTGCGTTAATTGAAAAGAGTGCCGAACAGCTACAACTAAGTATTTCTATCAGTTTATTGATTGATAGATCTCTATGAATATCCATAACTCTCCCTGCAGGCTTTGGTTTTACTTCAGCATTTTTCTTTTTTTAAAAATGTGATTTTAATATTTCATGACCACCCTGTGCTCTTTCTCAGTATGTTATGTAGCCATTGTGTTCTCAGTCTAGTTCTTCTATGCATGAATTGATGGCGCTGTGTTTCGAAACCTGACAGTCGATATGCATTTACAAGTTCCGCCAAGTTTCTTGTGCAAACTTGCTGATACACAATGATTTCAAAGGAATTTGAAACTTCTTTACGTAGACCTCTGAAACAGAGCGAGCCCATCTTGTATATATAGATATATATTATAGATGCTGTCTCACTGACATGGCTTGTCCCCATGGTTCTGTGACGTGTAAATAGCTGCTAACGTGTACAGGGAAGAGATCTTACCTCTCACTCAGTGTGTCCGTGCACATGTTCCTTTAGGTTGCTGAGTGCCGTGTCCAATCTTGAACTGTTGTTTGTTTCCTTATCGTTGACTATATTTACAGGGTTCCTACACGTGTGGAGAGGACAGGAAAGGAAAGACGTGAACACACGTTTGACCCGTTCCATTTGTTATTGTGCAGTCAAGTTTTTAACTGAATTGATGTAATAGTTTTGTAGATCAAGGGGAAAGCTGAGAGTATCCGCACACTGTAACATAGCTCCTGAATGTTTATTAACCCTTTGAAATCTGGATCGACATCTGTTTTCTGGTGCAGCATTCAGACGCCTTTCACAAGCATTTAAACCTTTAAAAGCTGAACAAATTGGTTTGATTTCTTTCAAAAATATGGAAAAGAAGCTAGGTGCATCTTGGCAAAAATGACCCCAAAAGAAATAAGTAAAAGTAAGATGAAAAATGTCCTAAAAGAGAGATAGAAAAATACAAAAAAAAATTGTGAAAAATACATTTTGAAAAAATTAGGAAAATGTAAAGAGAACTGCATATTTATTAATAATTATATATTTAAATATTGATAAATTTCTAATTTTCGGTTGTTTTTTTACTTTTCTTTTTTGCTAATTTTCAGGATATTTTCCTGTAACTTATTTTTTCCTGTAATTTCTGGCTAATTTTTTAGATCATTGCGTTAAAACAAATCTGTTTCATAGAAATCACAAAAATTGATACATAGACAATGTTAACATATATTTTGATATATTTCAAGGAAAGGGAACATATTTTATTGCCACAACATTGTCTGTGAATAAATAGAAAAAAAAAAAAGATTAAGGGAGGAAAAATCCACTAACTTTTCAAGCCCGAAGGTGATTAGCTTAGCTTAGCTTAGCTTAGCATAAAGACTGAAGGCTACGTCCAAAGCTCAAAAATATCTCCACAAACATATATTGTGCAGAATGAAATCAAGCCTAATTTGCTCTGGTCTCAAAGGGTTAAGTAGCTTGTTGCCTTCTCCTCATGTTTTTGAAAGAAATGTGCTAAGTTTTCAAAAGTTTAACCTTCCTGATACCAATTCTTGAGGCCTGTTGTGGCTGAATGAGCGTAACTTGTAGCAGAAAAGCTGGATTTCAGAGTTGTGGATATTCTCTGCTTTCACCTTTACTGAAGCTGCTCTCCTCAGCTGGTCTAAACACTTTTCAGGACTGGATGTGCACAGCTGCCTCTCTGTATTTTGTAGATGGTCGTATTGCCCCACTGCATAGATCATAGGTTGCATTAAACGTCCAGGATGATTGCTGAGCTCCGGTGACGGGCGTTTGGCAGGGAAACAGTGCAGGAACCCTGGATGGAACTGTGGCCTCTCTCTCTCGCTGTCGTCTCTCAGGAAAGCTGCTCTCTCTTCGGCCTGCGTCCTCTCTCTCTCTCTCAGCCTCTCAGCTCTCCCATAGCGGACGAGCGTGTTAAACCTGTACACACACACACACACACCTACATGTAAAGAAATATCTACAGCACATACCAGGGAGTATTAACACCGGAGATCTTTAACTGTGTCGTAAAGACTGTTTTATTCAAACCTACTGAGCTTGTGGAACAAAAGCAAGGATAGTTTCTGGTTGGAGGGACGTGTGTCTTGTGAAGGAAAATCTTGAACAAGTAACCATTTAGGCTAGCTATCTTTGATACAGACTGTTTTCAGACTACATATGATGAGTTGTACACACTACAGGAGAACCTCTATATCACCATGTTTAGCATGCATGTGGATATACCAGAGCTGAAATGAAAGAAATAAATATTTATATAATCTGAAGTCAAACATGGTGTCTTGTGAATATTTTTTCCCTTAAAGAAAATAACAACCAAACACAATTTTTTTTAAAAAAAGCCTTGGAAATATGTGTGTCATTGTTTTTTAAAAACTTTTTATTTTCCATTTTCACATAAAAGAAACATTCCCTGACATAGGACTTTTATGACATGATAATAATAATAAAAATAAATAGATGAAAATAATTAAATAATGTTAATTTAATAATGATGATGATGATAATAATAATAATAATACAATTTAAAATACTTACAATAAAAAGAATTAAAAATAAATAAATACATAATAATAATGTACAAAAAGACAGACATTTTTACACAAAGCACGGTCAATCATATTATGTTTGTCATATTTTTAATTCACCCAAAAGCAACCACCATTCACTGTAAGAACCAACTTTCTCATTTCACAGATAGTGCCACAGCTCATTGTAATATTTCGGCTGTCCTGCATGGCTGTCAGACTCGGTGGGTTGGGTTTACCTGGAAAGCGGAGCCTGTGTGAGTCTGAAAGAGGGCGGGTAGAGGTCATTAAGAGAGAAGATTCAGTCCAGGTGTGGAGCCCCAGTTGAGAAGAGATGTTTTCTGAGTGCTGTGAGGAGGACAGATGGGGGAATTCCCTCTTTTCCCCACGAAGTTACGTTTACAGCTGTCGTCCATGTGCCTAAAATCCACAAATGAAGTGCCAACAGAGTCCTTGAACGAAACAGCGTTGGATCAGGGAGAGTGAGCTGAACGGTGATGGCTGACGGTTCTGGGCCAAGACAGTGAGGCAGCAGGTAGGCCATCCTTGACTTTAGCCTGGCAGCTCACTCTCAGATAATATATATGTTCAGCTATGTCAGCTTCTAGACAAGAGTTCATAGAGAGTAATAGTATCCAGTGGCAGGGTTGTGTTTGTCCTTACTGCTATATGGTGCATTAAAATATGTTTCTCAAAACATTTGAAGTGAGAAAGAAGTCATGCAGTTATGCAATCTTTGATCATATTTGATCATGATAGTTTGACTGCAGTTCATCAGCAGCGACTGACATGACTGCCAGCTGTGTTAGAGACTCCCCTCCTCTATGATGGATTTTAGCAAATGCTATGTAGAAGTAGAAGGAGTGAGAGGAGAAGCATGAGTTTTTTATACAGACTATTAGTTTCATACTTCTGTGAATATAGTGACAGTTTTAGCAAATATGACTTTTGTTTTTGTTACAATGTTACAAACTGTAGCTGTAAGACTAATGTTTTTGGCTTTTTTTTTTTTTTTTAACATTTGGTAACCCCTTTTTCACTTATAAATGAATGCAGTGCTTTGTAAGCCTTTAGGTGGGTTGGGGTGGGATAGTTAGATATGGCTAAAAAAGCTAGGGAAAATGTCTGTAAAACTATAATTGATATAAGTATATATTCAAAATGATGTTACAGAAAAAATAACTAAATAAATTATTTTAAACTAAATTTATTTTTGCTTGTTTTAGTTAATAGTTTTTAATATTTTTGTGTTATTTTTTGGGCCATTTCATGTTAAGTTGCTCATTGCCTTTTTCCCATGTTTTTGAAAGAAATCCAGCCAATTTGAAATTTGAAAAGGTTAACAAGACCCTTCAAATGTGCTTTATAAAGGTTGGACAATTCAATAGTCCACTAAGCGCTTGTTGGACTGGAGACAGTGGTGAAAAGGTCCATCTGCTGGCACAACATGGTAATGCTGTGCTGCAGCGTCCTCTTTATGAACGGCCAAACAGCTGACTTGCAATCCTACAGTGAAACAACACAGCTACAGGTTAGTTTTACTTCTACAAAATCTTGCAAAATGTAAAAAAAAAATTCCAAATGTATTAATCAAACAGACTGATGCCTTTCAGTGTCGTGCATTATAACTGTATATATATGTTGTTCTGGATACTGGACACAGGCTGATAGGGGTCAGATGGCCCTAATAAAGAGCATTGTGTAAAGTGAAAGGGAAAGTTTTGGAGAACAGCCAATGTGACACTTTCAGTGGGATCATATACACACATAATATTACATTGTCTGTGTTTTGTGTAACCATTTGAAACCAGAGCAAATTGGTTTGATTTCTTTCAAAATCTCTATTTTGTGTTCCACTTAAAGCTGAGCAGCTGCATTTTGAAGTAAAAACAAAAATTAACCTCCAGTGGTAAACAAAGTTATTTCATATACCTAACTATCTTCTCTAAAGGCCTTAGTGTGCTTCAAACAATGAGCTTATCAGAGCATACAACACTGGAATAAGAAATGCAGATTATGACATTTTTTGTTACTTTGACACTTACTTTTACTTCATGCATCAGATGTGGGAAGGTGTGAAAATAGTCAGAAATTGAACTTCTCTCCTCATTTTTGCAATAATTTTGTAGTTTATTATATCAGGGGTTTTGTTGTTGGTGGTGTTTTTTTGGGAGGATATTACTGCATTGCTCATTACATAATCAATAAAGAGTTGCTAAGTCTCACGTTTGCCAACAAAGCCTCGTAAAATAAATCTGACCTTTTTAAAGTGCTGCATAACATCTCTTTGGAGATTGAGCTTGTTTACAGCTCAATAAAAGTTTATTAAACTGTTGGAAAAAAAGAAAATAAGTGTATTTCCCAAAATGTTGAATTCTTTTCTCAGTAATTCAATAATACAATGTAATATATTATATAACTCGGGAAGCACCTCTGCATTTGATGCTTAATACAATTTCCAAATAGTACTTTCTACTTAGTTTTGAATGACAGAGTTCACTTATATACCAGGGTCACAGATACATTTAAGGATCCTACGGTTATATGTCCTTGGTTTTACAAAAAAAATATTTTTTTTTCTCAGTAATTGTATTTATGGCAGTGTGAGAACATTTTTGGAACGTCATATAAATATGCAAAATCCAAATACAGTTAAAAAAAAAAATACAATTTTGATGGACTTGAGGTTTTTCAAAGTAGTATTAATAAGATTATTCAAATAAATAATTGGTATACTTCTGCCACAGACTGAGAGGATATTGAGTTTTCAGGTATCCTCGTGAATTTTATATATATATATATATATATATATATTCAACTTTTATTTATACAGGTAAAGTCTTTGAGACACGAGGTCTAATTCTAAAAAGAGACCTGTTTCAGACAACATGCAGTATAACAAGAATTAGTAACAGACAGATTTATCAGTACAGAAACGTTTGGTGAAAATGTCAAATGGAAGGAGATTAAAAATTCTAAATACAGGAAGAAGTTTCCAAAGATGCTTTTTTCAGTGTCCTTCAGACCAGCCTCAGATTCTGCTGTAGCGCGTTCCGGGTTGAAGGGGAAAGAGGAGGAAAAGGCCTTTTTTCCAAGTCATGACTCCATACATTAGCAACAAATTCAACAAAAACAATCAACTAGCTATCAAAAGTCACAAAATTGCAATAAAATCAGTAAAAGGATGAAAAGGATTAAATTGCAAACAAATCTGCAATCAGTGGAAAAATGCATAACAACACAACAGAAGAACAGACAGTAAAAATGATATAATAAAAAACTATTATTATAGTATTATTGTTATGTTAAAAGGCATCCTAAAATAACACTGTGGATGTAACTCCGTACTAATATAACATCATACACCAAAGCTGCTTTGACTTTTCCAAACACCTGCACAAACTTTATGTCGACTCAGTAACAAGTATCACAGCAGAATCATACTGTGGCTGGAAATGTTCCTTTTTCTCCTTCTGCTTTTCTCTTTCTCACCACACCCACAGCGGTGTCACATCATGAACAGGTTTTACAGGAACGAAACCTATGACCTTTAACTTAGATGACAGATTCAGCTGATTGAAATGAATCACTTTCTTAAATCATAAATGAAAAAAAAAAATTCTGATGTAATTATGTTTTTTTTGACAAGAACATGCTAATTATTAGATTCTGTTGTAATAATCATAATTATATTTTCATGATAAATACTTACCTTTACACCATACATGACAGGTTATACATTAACATAGTTTTAGATACTGCGAGTAACAAACAATGAACTCAGTTATCCATTTCAGGTGCAACTAAGTGTGAGCTTAAAAATTGTGATGGAAACACAAGTCAACGTGGCATGTTTTGACTCTGCAAAGCCCGACATGTTTCATGAGGCAGGTTTCCATTAACCCTCAGATTGCACAAATTGAAATTGCTTATATAAAATAAGGCTAAAAGAAATATGTCAATTTTGAAAAAAAACTCCCATTTATTGCAAAAAAGTTTTTGCACTTGCATGAGTTGGTATTTCAGGTGATTCAAAAAAGCCATATTTCGTAAAACTGCAGTGGAAACACTTTTTTGCTTTTATAGCTCACAGGATGCTATGGCTATGTGCTTGTCGGTAGGAACTGGCTCCCTCAGGCATGATGCAGAGGTGCTAGAAATAAAACTGCTAATGTTTTGAACATCCATCACCATGCTTCTTGGAATGTTATAGCCAGAGAAGTCGCATAACATCACTCAGTGAAAACACAGTAATCTTGCAACTGTGTTTTATCGACACTGAAAAAGTATTGCTTAAGTTTTGCACAAATCTGGGATGGAAACCTGCCCATGGAGATGATTATCAATGAGGTGCACGTCACATAAAAATGGTATTTATATATATACAGTATATATACGGTATATACTAGCTCACTGAAAGTGTTTGGGGTGGCATAGAGTCCAGACTGATATAGAGAAACAGAATGTTGAGCTCACATCATCAGGATGGTCTTACCAGACTACTTTTCTTCATTGTATCTATACTTTTCACTATGGCAAATTATGAAATGATATTCAATTTCTGCTGAATAATCCCCTAAAACCAACACATCGCGTCTTTAAGGACTTGTTGCTCAGACAAAATTCCGGAAAATCAGTCAATCAATCAGTCAATCAATCAAACTTTATTTGTGTAGCACATTTAATACAAAAATAATGTAACATAAAGTGCCTTACATACAAAAAAAAGAATACTCGACCCCCCAACAATCTATGCTCAAGGTTAGAAAATTTGTCCTAAAAAAGGACTCAGTAAAAAAACAACAACAAAAAAACAGATACCAATAAACTGAGGGAATACTATCTGAATTCCTAATGAGGAAGGAGGTAATGTTAAAATGTTAAGTAAATAAAATGAAAACAAACAAAAAAATTAAACAATAAAAGATAACTTAGTAAAATATGCTAAAATAAGAATCTAAAACACTAACAGATAAAACTGTAAAATATGATCAAATTAGACAAAACACTAAAAGATAAATCAGTAAAATAGATAGTAACATGGCAAACAATAATTCTACAACTAAAATAGAATAAGATAATATCTAAATCAATAAAACAGACTAAGAAAATAAAATTCAGTTAAAAGCCAGACAGTAAAGGTAGGTCTTAAGTTTGCTTTTAAGAACGATATAAACAAATCCAGATTTGAAGAACCAAAATAAATTAAATTTGTGTCAAATTGTCAACATTTTAATCTAGATAAATGGCATATGAAGAACAGTGTTTATGTCTTTTGCTTGTCTGTGCAGTCTTAACATGATGAGTCATGCAAATATGGCGATAAGAACACACATGTTGAGTCATGCCTGGAAACCACACATATTCTTGCTCTCCATTGTTCAAATAACACGTGAAGATGTGTGAAGGAAGAAAAAGAGTCTGAGAAAGAAGTTCAAACCCTTCCTACTTTCACATCTTCAAACATCAGTTGCATGAGGTGAGCATGCATGTCAAATTGCAGGTTTCAGAGTAATAAAAAATGTCATATGCGGCACCCTTGATTATAGCGTTGCATGTTCTGATAAGCTCCTTGTTTGAAGGCCTTCAGAGAAGATGGTGAGGTATGTAAAATATCTGTAATATCTATAATATAGGAAAAGTTTGCATTAAACACATGGAAAACATACAAAATTTAGAATGTCCGACTTCCGTCTTTGCCGAGCAAATGAAACCCAAGGAGAAATATGTCTAAAATAATGAGAGGAACATGAATATCAATGTTGTGAATAGCATGTTTGTCCCAACTGAGGCTTTCCATGCATTGGGGTCACAATGGCACAGGTTAAACAGGCAAAAAACCCAATTGTTATACATTATTGTAGTCTTCACAACTCGTATATACAAGTTGCGTGAGTTTTTGAGTATAAATTAGCTCAAAGGCTAAACGTAACAGGGGGGCACTATAGAGCCGATGTGCCACATCCGAGACCAACTGCACCACCAAATTACGAATATTATTTGTTGAATTTGGATAAAAGGTTTTATGAGTTTTCAAACATCCCAAGCAACTAAAAAATGTGATTGCATGGTGCAATAATAATAATCTCTACAAAACAATTGCTTCCAAGTCTCATTTATCCAGTGCTATGCTCAGTACTTCCCCAGCAGACATATTTTGGTGATGGGGAACTGAAGTAATAATAAAACTTATCCATGCCAGTGGTTCTCAGCCTTTTTCAAAGTCAAGAACCCCTAAATTGGTACAAACAAGGTCACTGACCCTTATTTGGTTACAGATTGCTTCAGGTAGCTCCCTCTGAAAAGATTTTTGTTGTTATTATATTATTTAGACCAGAATTCTGTAGTTGTCAACTAAATTTGAAGAGATAACTGTGGAGAAAATAAAACCTACAATCAAAATATTCTCTCTTATAACTCTTACTCACATTGGGCTCACTGCTATAGTAAATTAAATACTTAAACTATTCCACAATTTTCTGGGAACCATCTGGAACTCCCACAAGGACCTCAGGGGGTCCCTAGATCCGCTGATTGGGAAGCACTGCTCAAATTTTACCTCGCTGAACACAGAGCTGGTGGTCTATCACTGCCATGATTGGTAGCTTGTTTGTGGCATTGTGAGATTGGGCTGAATCTGAACTAACCCTTTTAAAACACACAAAAAAATTGAAAAGCAGTAACTGAACATTTCCTGTGAAGACTGAGGTCAATGTTGAAAAGACAATGCGTGAAAAGAGTGCTGTCCCTGAGCATCAAAAAGTGATGCTAGAGGGGCACAAAGAGTTTTATAGTGTGACATGCAGCCCACTGACCAAACATCTGCATTCACTGAGGTGGAAGTGAGAATGTGTTGTAAAAAGTATTACATGGATTAGTTCCAAGATATATCTCAGGTTTCAAGGTTCACATTTACTTAATTTATACAGCACTTTAAAAAAGGTTTTGGCACCAAAGACAGAAATAATCGCATACAAGCATAGAGACATATCACCAATTTAAGACCTGCTGAGCCCATATGAGGGCTCTTTTTTTTTTTTTTTCTTTTTTTTTTTTTACATTTTGACTCTATACTTTGATTACTGTCTCTTGAACCCATTGTCATTCCAAGTTGTCACATATGGCTGCTTTGCTAGTGGACTTACACGATCTACATATTACGCTCTAGGTATCCACTTGCATTGGCTGTTGATGCTGCAACCAACACTGGGACGTCAACAGAAAGCACGTGGTTTAGGTTTTTAGAAAAAAGCATCATGGTTTGGCTTTACATTCATATGGGAAGTGAAAACAGGACTTGCGTGTGGAGAGTCCGGGATTTGTTGGATACATCCACCTCTCCTCCCCTACTAACCCTATAGAGAACTTGCCAGCTCCTTATTATGTACCTTACATTGCATTGTTATCGGCAGCATTTCAAACCTGACGTCATGCAGGGGGCATATCATATGTTCACGACAGATGCTGTCCAGCCACATTACCAAACTGGACACCACCCGGGGGGGGGGGACAGCATATCATACCGCCATGAAAGATTTTAGGAGTTACAAACTTATGCTGCCCAGCAGTATATCATACAACCACAAAAGGTGGCTTTGGGCACTGGTGGTGTGTCATATGACTGTGAAAGGTTCCGTTGCTGACCGAAGTAAAAAACTGATATGGCCAACAGTGTATCATGCTGCTACAAAAGGTGGCCTTTAGGTTGCGTAGTGTGGCATAAAAAATCAATGAAAAAGTGTGGTGCAATTTGCAACTTGAGGAAGAAACAGGCAATGGTCACTCATGCCCATTGTCTAAGTTCTTTGGGAAAAATGCTCCTACAAATAAGGTATATTGTTAATATTTTATCTCTTTCCAAAAAAAAAAACAAAAAACACAGAATAATGAATGGTTGACAAAAAAAAACAAGAAAAAAACGCAATTTCAAGTAATGAAAACCATTGTTTAACACGAAGTACTTCAGCCAATGAAAATGACAATCAAAAACCCCGTTTTTACCGAGCAGAAAACCCACCAAAATTCACAATCGACAAAAAAAGCTGAACAGACCATGAATGAAATCTAAACGTATGAAATAAATATGGAAGGCGGCAACAATGCCATATCACGTATTGTTTTACCGACTAGTGCAGTGGCCAATTGCAGTAATAGAGCTAAGCTTTCTTTGGGAACAAAAGATTTAAAACAATGGGAATAAGGTTTTTCTATGGGTACACATATTTTCCCACTTCTCCTTTTTTAACAAGAACAGTTTTGCTCCAGTTGCAAACCCGACCAACCCATGAGGATTTGAATCTGTAGGTTTGCGATCCTCTCTTTTTTCCGAAAAACTGCATGGCCTTACCAAAGTTCCTCCTACTTCAATTGTAACTTTACGATGTTTCAATAACTTTGCATGTGGTAAGTCAGCCTTCCTGTTCCATTTGCCGTAACCTCACGGAGCAATCCCAATAATTTGGTTAAAAGCGTGGCCTTCGGAGGCTTGGTGAGATAGCTGAACCCAGCTCTCAAGGTCCTGAAAATCATAATTCGTGGATTAAAATTGGTCTCCAAACCGGAATACAGACTCTGTCTGTAAGCCATTCTCCAGTAAGGTTTTTATTGTGTGACTGAGCGGACAGGGTTTAAAAACAGTAAGTGCTGAGGCCACAGATCTGCAAGCTGCAAAGGCAGTGGGACATTTTCTGTCAGCTTCATAAACAAACCACGTCACAGAAGATAAGAGGCTTGCTCAGTGAGAAATCGCCTGTGGTTGTAACTCTGGAGAAGATACTCCGTCTCAAAGGGGTTTTTTCCCCACTGTAGCAGTCAGTGGTTCAGAAACAAAAACCATGTAGGGTGATAAACCCGGTATGGCCCCCCCAGGGCCAAAAAAAGACAAAAAAATCTCTGGAGGTAATGAAGGCTCCTGTGGCCAGATGCTGCTTCGGGCTCACAAAACAGGCACTGTCATGGAATCGGATCACCTTCGCAAGGAGGAAGGGTAGCATCAGAGACTCCATTCTTCCTCTGTTCATCCAGTGAAAGAAGCCCGATGTGTAAACAAAAAAACATCTTCTGCATAAAACTTTTACATTTGCCACATTTAATTAAGATTTAAGAGCATATACAGTTTGACAGCAGAGCTTAAGAACATCTTGTCCAGTGGCTAAACTTTGTTGACCCCCAGAGTCACCAAGATTTTACAGGCGCGAAAAATCCCAACTCCCCCCCTCCAATCCTTAAGAAACCCCCCTCCCTCCCCCCCCCAGTATTCAAACTTTCCCCCCCCCCCTATGTTTCCATTTCCCATAGTCTCCCCCCCCCCCCCCCCCCCCCCCCCCCTAAGAAATCTATGCCCCCCCCCCCCTTAAGTAATTAGGGGCTATTACCAGACAACCAGAACCCTGACATGGGAGATCCCTCCTTCTTAAAAATCGATTTCCAGTGAGCAATCTTGGCAGTGGTTATCAGGTTTCTGCTCTATTGTCCCATCCTTCAAAGGAAAGGGTTGTCTGAAGACATCACCACGGTCAGTACTTCTCTTTAGGTCCAGAGGGCCCGCTTGCCTTTAGGTTCGTGAGAATTATCAGCCTTGCAACTTGTTGAATAGGCTTCTCACGACCGCCCAGCACAAGCCCCCACCACCCAACTGGGATTCGCCCGGCAAATCATCCCCATCAGGGTGCCAAAGCAGGATTGACAGGTTTTAACAGTGTTTCTGAACTGGTGGAGCCCCTGGTCCAAGCAACAGCTTAGGATTTTCAAAGCCCGGGGCTGGAGTTGCAAGCCCCGAGAAAACCTTGACGATGTTGAATTTCATAAGGCTATATCTTGTGGCCCCCCTTGTAAGAGGCCCACCCCCCCCCCAACCCGCGGCCATTCATCCCCTCCCAGGCTTTTTTACTTCCGTGCCCCCCCCGTTGTAATCTTCCCGCATCTCGCACACCAACAAGCTTAACCCCCCCCCCACCCCCTTTTGCCCTCCCCGGCTAAAGCAAATCCCCCCCACCCCCCACCCCGTCCCTAAGGAGGTTAGCCCACAATCCCCCCCCCCCCCCCACCCCCCCCCCACACCACCCCATTTTGGCCCCCGTGATCACCCCCACTTCGAAAGCCCAAGGGTAGATCAGAGATATTATTCCTTTCATATCAGTGAAAAAGTGCAGAGGATAGGGTGTAAACAACAAAAACACTCTTCTGCAAAAAACAGTTTTAATTCCCCAATTTTTTATTTTAACTTAATTTTTAATTATATATTATGTTTTGAATTAACATTCAACAGTTTGCGCTACTTTTAGTAAAAATGGGCCTGAAAGATCAAGAATGTTTACAACTGAAAAAATAAAGTAATTTCATTAGGTTTTTTATACCCATTAGTATGAATCAAGACTTTTGGAAAATATAGTCCAGATATCAACGCATACTTTTTTTTTATAAAAGGAGCCCTGAAAAGGTCTTAAAATGCTGGATTTCCACTAGACGCAATAAATAATCCTTAAGAAAGGGTTTTTTTCTTCATTTTTTCCCTAGTTTTTAAAAATAATAAACTTTCCAAACTAATTTCTGATGAATTTGGGTGACATTATTTGTCCCCCCCTCGGTTTTCAACCAGAAAGGGGTTGATGAAATCTACAGCACACTGTTAGTCCCTATTTTGGTGTTTTCAAGAAAAAAAGTAAGTTCTGTGTCTCGCTGTGAAATGTGCAGTCTAGGTTGAGTAACAAAACGATATGGGGCCAACAGTGTAATATTTTTACAAAAAGCAGGATGGACTTTTAAAAATATCTTAGAAAGCTGGGAATTCATTGTAAATGTCCTAATTCTTTAAATTGCTCTACAAAAAGGTTATTACAGCATTTGGGGACCAAGTTATTTATATTGTTGGCTCAACTCTAACTTTTTCACCATGTTTTCAATACATGATGTCTAAGGGGTATGATTGTACCGAAGGCACACAAGATCTGACTCACAAGCCTCTCTGGTTTCATCTGTGAGAAAAGTCAGTTAAAATATGCAGGTTTTTATTTTGTGGTGACTTCATGCGTAGCATGTCACTGAAACAAAAAATGGCAGCAGGGAACGTTTCAGTAATCTATGTACACACCCCTGGTTGCTTGTTTTAAGCCACATGCCGTAAAAATTCCTAATGCATTCCCGCTCTTTTTGCACAAAGACTTGCACGTAAGATCGAACAGATTGCAAAATCTACTTCAATTGAAAAACGGCCTGAATTTTTACAAGTGGCTTCTCACAGGGCAGTTAAAAAAAATTTTGAGAGATAAAATCTTTGAAAGGTTACTCAGCTCCAAGCCCCTGATTTTTTGTCTGTGGGTAGACAATCCATCCCCCCCCTCATCATGCTCACAGCCCATCTCTAATCCCCCAAATCGGGTGGGTTCGTTTTAATTGTGATAAAATCGCCACTGGAACTTCACCTTGGTCCCTCATCAGCACCACATGGAATATCCATAAAGGGGCCTGGAGAGCCACCCAATCTCTTCGCTCAGATGGAAACAGCCTGCAAATGGGATCCAAACAATAGGCTTTACTGTTGGTTCGCCCTTGTCATGGGCTGCCTTGTGGAAACCAAAGAACCACCGGTATGAAACCCCCTAACGGCACTACGCCCACCAGGTTGGAAAAACGGGAAAGGTCGTTCCTCCACAGCTTCTCTGTGATGTAATCTTTTTGCCACAGGAGGAAAAAGTCAGGTAAAAATACACTTTGCAATCGTAGTTAGGTAAAGCAATCCCTGTCCGTCAGCTTCTTCTGTTCCATTTGGCCGTACATTATACACCTCTATCGGGATAAGCTTCTTAAGATTTTGTAAACAGCAGCGCGAGCCCTGGTGAGGCTTGGTGGTATTTGCTGACCACAGAAAAAAAACCAGCTGACAAGGCAAAAACCAAAAAAACAAACAAAGGAGCGATTTGGAGCAGTCTTGAATTCAAGCTCATCACCTCCAAGAATTGTCTTTCCATAAGGTATGGATATGTCTGCATCACGTCTGTAGCTCATGTCCAGTTGAAGAGGCCGCTGAGCTGCGGGAGTTTCGCATTGTTAGCAGGTGGCTCCATGGACAGCCACACCCAGTGCTGGGAGGCCGGGCGATCCAGGTGCAAAGGCAGCTGGGACAGATTTCTGCTCAGCTCCTGGTGGTGGAAGACAACCACGTCAGCAGAGGAGAAAGCAGAGGCGTTGCCAGTGAGAAAAACAGCGGCTGTTGTTGAACATCTCGAGGCATTTGTCTCCGTCGAGCTTGTAAGAGCGGCGAACGGCCAGTGCCACAGCAGGATTTTGAGGTTTTGTAGTAGGGTGTTTCTGCAGAAGGAGCTTCTGGTCCAAAAAGGTATAATAAAGCATAGACAAGATGGAGATGAGGAGGAGGAAAAAGAAGGCTCCTGGTGTTGTCATGGCTGCCGGGCGTTTTCCAGGTCAAAAGGGCACTGATCACTGGAGTGGAACTCTTCGAAAGGAAGGAAGGGTAGATCAGAGATATTATTCCGCTTTCATATCAGTGAAAAGAAGTGCAGAGGATAGGGTGTAAACAACAAAAACATCTTCTGCAAAAAACAGTTTTAATTCCCCAATTTTTTATTTTTAATTAATTTTAATTATATATTATGTTTGACATCAAATTAGACATTTGTCAGTTGGCTACTTTTGTAAAAATGGGCCTGAAAGATCAAAGATGTTACAACTGATGAAAAATAAAGTAATCATTAGGCTTTTTCCCTAGTATGGTCAAACTTTTGGAAAATATAGAAAAGAATATCAACGCATAACTTTTTTTATAAAGGAGCAATAAGACCTGAAAAGGTCTTTAAAAATGCTAAATATTTTTTCAAATACTTTTAAATGTAGAGTTAAGAAATTATAAATATAGGGTTTTTAAAAAAAATTTTTTCTTCATTTTTTCCCCTAGCTTTTTAAAAATAATAATTTCCAAATTTCTTGCAATTTGGGTGACATTATTTGTCAGGTTGCTCATCTACTTTTTCCCCATGTTTTCAAAAGAAAGGTTGATGAAATCTACACCACTGTTAGTATCTTCTTCTGGTGTTTTCAGAAAGAAAAGTAAGTTCTGCTTCTGCTGAATGTTGTTTCCTTTAGGTTTCGTGATAATTATTGCTCACTTGCAACTGTTTAAAAATATCACTTTAAAGGCACAGACTTGAAATTAAATTGTTTCCAAATCATCAAATTATTACAGCAGGTGAAGGTTTAAAGTCATTTCTGACTAATGCAAATCACAAATGTCTAACTGCTGATGATTTTATCATAATAAGTCACTTCTTGATGAGTTAATTTTAATAACGTTCTTCTGTGGGTTAATGATGAGGCATATTGTGACACAAAACTGGCAGCAGGAAGACTTCAAAAGATGACACACACCCTGGTTGTTGGCACACCACAAGCTTAACACTAAATTCATAACCGAGCTTTTGAACAGGGAGAGATAAAAAAGATCGAAAACAGATTGAAAATTCTTAATAAAATCCCTTAGGCCTGATTTTTTACAGTTTCCATCACTCAGAGGACCCATACAGTAGCATTTTCTACACTATCTGTAGTAAAATGTAAATATCAGCAGGAGGATTTGTGTAAAACAACAAAAACATCTTCTGCAAAAAAACAGTTTTAATTCCCCAATTTTTTATTTTTAATTAATTTTAATTATATATTATGTTTGACATCAAATTAGACATTCATCAGTTGGCTACTTTTGTAAAAATGGGCCTGAAAGAACAATAGATGTTACAACTGATGAAAAATAAAGAAATCATTAGGTTTTTTCCCTAGTATG